>NC_134378.1:10000000-10300000 GCF_035582795.1 Mycteria americana
AACATCTGCAGCTCGGCCTGCTCGAGCACCGCAAACTGGCACCTCCCTCTCTTTTCATAACGGCCCTAGAGCATCATGACTACATGTTACCAACTCCAGCGTATTTCTGACAATGCACTTGTCTAAATAGCATATTCACTCACTTCATTAAGTTACAAACGAAGTGTCTGATCTTGTAATGAGCTCCACGTGGCCCGGGGAATCCACCCACATACAGCTCTCCGAGATTGGAACTAGAACTGCTTGATTTTTTCCCATCAAAACATTTTTTCCAAATGAGAAATAGCTTTTCATCTAAAATGAAAATTGGTTGAAATTTTCTGTTTTTTTCAACAAAACTCAATAAACTGAAAGGCTATTTTTTGAGTTAAAGTAGTTTTGTTGGTTTTTTTTTTTCCTTCCCCTCTAGGAACTGGCTTTTGGTAAACGGATTCTGTTTGTGAACATTAAAAATAATTTTTATAAGTGAAGAGTGATTTTTTTAAAATTTTACTTTTTCCTCAACAAAGGCAGCCGCAGAAAACAAAGCCACAAATAAAAAAGATATTGAAGAAAGTGTAGAGAACATTCTTTCTCTTCCCCCTCCCCTTGAAAATTTCCTGTAAAGGAAAAAATAAATGTCTTTCAACTCACTCATAGAACAATAGGGCCCCACTCTCGCTGTCTTTAGCCAGGCAGCTCTTGAATTAGTGTCCTCTTATGGGACCAGGAGGATGTAATTAATTCAGCTGGCCTGATACGATACCACCCCAGGCTGCAATTTCCCGTTTTACCTATTACCGTGTCTGTCTCCTACAAATATGTAGGATTGCAGACAGACAGCGAAGCACATTTGCAAAGCAGTCGCACAAGTTCATAACCGCTTACATGTGGAAGGGTCCGACACCCTCACGTCGGGTTACAGGTGAAAGAAGTACCAGAGCTGCACCTGCAGCTGTAGGAAAACCTATTCTGAGCCTCAGCATCCTGAAAAACCCGACCTGAGGGTTTTGGGGTTTTTTTCCTTCTCCAGGGAAAAGCCAAATGGCTCAGCCTGCCGGGCAGCTCCGGGCGGCTGCCCGGGACCCGCCCGGCCCCGCAGCATCGCCCGGCCCCGCCGCATCCCGAAACATCCCTGCAACGGCCCAGCGTCCCACCGCCACTCCCACCTCGCCTCTGGGACCGAAATCCCCGCTCAGATCTACCCTGTCCCCTTCAATTTGCCAAGAGTCCGCAGTGATTCTCGGAAAGGGAATTTGAGAGGCACGGAAATTCGTTTGCCCGAGAGAGAGAAAACGAGGCAGGATGGCCCGTTAGGTACGACGGAAGGGATCAGTCTTTCCGGGAGGCTTTTTTCACGCCCGGGCAGAAGGCAAACCCCCTCTTTCAGCTGAGTTTACGTATATTCCCCGTGTCCACATGGGGAAGGAAGCGGCTGAGGCACGGCTCTGCCCGCCCCGCGGGAGCCGCCGCCGCCGGGAGGGCCCGCTCCGGCGGGACGGGGGGAGCAGCCGGCAGGGCACGGTACGGGGAAGGCGCAGGGGCTCGTCCCCGCTGCAAGCAGGATTCAGACGTGACAGCTCGGAAATAAAAGCAGTACATTGCTTGAGGGAGCGTAAATGGCGCGAGGTCTACTCCAACCCTGGGGTTCGCTCAGCGCGCCCCGATTTAGCAAACGTGTGCATAGAGGGACGTTCACACGCCACGATCTATGTGCTTACCCAAACACCAAACACCGTTTTCAGGGAACGCTTAAGCCCTCCGGGTTGGCACTGCCTTACAAACTACTACCAATGACTAGGTTAGCAGCTCCGAGGCTTTTTGCAGGCAAGCATGTAGGACAAAATTGAACTATAACGTTTTCTTAAAAATAAGGCTTATTAAACAAATAAGAACGCTGGATGAGGCTATAAAGACGTTAGTTTCTTGCCAAAGATATTTTCTCTTTAAGATTATAAAACCATAGGCTTTTGTTTTGTTTTCCAACATTTTAAGCTAAGGTTCAGGAAAAAAAAAAGAAGAGACAGTCAAATAGAGCAATTACTCGCTGGAATAATTAGGAAGAACATTAGTCACACTTGGGAGTTGGAGAGGTGCTTCTCTATGTGGGCAAAGCGAGTAAACAACATGTTACCATTTACCTGTTTCTTGTAGAGCTTAAGCCACTGTAACTGCAGCCATCAGGCCACGCTTTGGGAATAGATCTCCAACAAGAGATTCACAAGCCATGCATGACAAACGTCAATTCTTTAACTTAACCCTGGATTTTTAGCCCCATCAGAAGTTGCTACCTGGGAAATTCCCATTATTGGTCATACCAGGATTAGAACTGGCTTGTGAACCTCCTTCCCTTTGCACGCCACAGGAGAAAAGGGAGAGGGAGAAACTACACGTGCTGGCTCACACCAGGCAATGGGGACTCACGGGTGGCTGCCGGCTCAGCCTACAGCAGCCCTTGAGCTGCTCCGTTCAGTGCCCTGCCTGGGGCAGGTGAACGCTGGGAATCCTCTCCTGCCTGCTCCGTTCAGTGAAGCTGGAGCCAACAGAGATCCCATCCCCTAAATTATAGTTGTTACAACAGTACAAGGAAATAGCTGGTCACTTTTGCACATCACTCCCAGCTCACAGAAGAGTTGGTGGAATGAGAATGGCATCATTAATTAATCGTTCTTCCCAGCTATTCAACTCACCTTCCCCTTCAAGGAGTTACTGTAGAGAACCAAGGTAGGAATTTGAAGACATCTTTCTGATTGCTGGTGAGCATTTTTCCCTAGCTGTTCCTTTCAGGGGGTGGGTTCAACATCCCCCCAGGTACACATGTCCACTCACCAGTGGCTTCACAGTTCTCAGCACGGACCTTTCTGCAAGTACCGCACAGCAGCAAGCGCCTCTCCAGCAGGGCTGGGAGGGCGTTTGCCAAGCTTTTGGAAAAATTCATGGTTGAAAGCCAGTCCAGGAAGGACTTAGCAAACCTAGGCCAAGAAGATGACTATGAAACCCACCATGCTCACAGAATGCCTGTACTCCAGTGCCCACACCTATTAACCCCTGGCTCAGCTGGAGGATACAGCTATGCTGGTGGGTAACTCCAAAATGCACCAAACCCAAGTCACACTCCTTTCTCACTGTATAAAGTGATTCTTTCCTGCAAGGTCAGAGTGAATTGCAGTTTAGAGTGATATTCTTGTATCTAAAGACAGCCTACTACCCACTATCAGGGCACTGGCAAAAATGCATGTATAAATAGATAGCATTAGTTTCAGTTACATTAGGACATAAGTTGGTTTATTAATAATAACAACGAACTAATCCAATTAGACACCTGTATGTTAGGTTCAGGATGGAAACACTGATGCAGTCATTCACTATATCATACGATGGCTAAACTAAATAAAGATAATAAAGAAAGGTTACGACTGTTTTGAAAAGGTGGTTTTATCCCTTTAATACCACTGCCAGGGCAGAGGAATCTGATATTATAACCTGAACACAATTTACAATTCATTACTGGGGCCCTGGCCACACCCGGCAGCTAATCTAGAATTTCACACATTTAATGAACTTCATACTTGAAATATGTGGTCTGTAAAATCTGATTTACACTGTTGTTAAAATAGTTGGTGTTTGAAAGAAAATATATTTTAAAGTATGTATTTGTGCACAAAGTTTGTTGTGGTTTTTTTTTCCTAAAAACCCCAAACCTGGTCATTAATTTACCCCAAAGCATATAAAACGTTCCCTACAGTGTAATTTCTAGTGCAGTATTTCTTTCAGCACCTCAGATTTACTCACTATGGTTCTTCAGGAGCAACTGCATTCAGTTATACAAAGGAGTAGAAAGCCCCCACAATGTAGTTGTAGGTACTTTAGTCGGTAAGTTAACTTGACAAGTCAGTTCATGATGGAGTCCAGGGTCTATAATTAGTCCTTACCTGCCACCATCATAAAACCGCTGCATTAGGTCAGTCCTTGCCTGGGCCGTACAAGAGGTACCTTGCAATCGCAGTTCATTCAAGCGTGTTAGCTTTTTATTGGATGTTAACACCTGATATTTCCTCCAGGCTCTGGTTTTACTGAAGACTTTGTGGCATTATGTTCTTCGGAGCTGGAATAGCAACAGGAGCCGAAAGAAAGAAGAGTGGGAACCCGTATAAATCACCGCCCTGCACGGTATCCTGATGGTGAAAGATCACAAAAGACACCTAGGCTGTTGAAGGAAATAGCTGTCGTTCACATGTGAAATACAAGATGTTTCTTTCTGTTGAAGGCTCTTTATGGTGAACACTGCACCTGTAAAAATTAGTTCCACACTCCAGTAATGAGGACTCTCAAGAATTAAATGCGGACTTGAACAAAACCTGAGGATTGTGTGAGGGTGTGGATGAGCGTGACCTGACAGTTTATACCAGCCGTGGATCTTCCACCAAGATACCAACACAACGCACTTCTTTCCATCTGATTTTGGAAGGATTTTCTCCTTATGGGTTAGTGTTGCAAATACCAATTTCACTTCGGAAATTTGCTTTCTGGATCATTTCTCCTTGTATACAGGAAAGATCAGAAATCAAAATCTGATCAGCAGGAGGCTTGAGACTTCCTAGAAGCAAAACTGGGCAGCTTTGAATCAAACTTTAGTCTATAGACAGTTGCCTGAGAAACTCTGGTACTAGTTTCAACCTAAAATGCAAACTGTCACTTTAGTTAGTTTATCTTGATCCAGCTAAAAGGCAGCAACGCGTCTTCACAAATAAATAAGAGGATACCAAAGATTGGAAAGAGGCGTATCTGGAGAAAGCAAGATAGATGAGGGGTTGATAACATCTAATCTTGGTCTTTTAGAAATTTCTTCTTCATTTTACAGTCCAGCTGTCAGGGTGGAAAAGGTCCAAGTCCCTATGCCATACTGCGCATGATTGATAAACACTTCTTTGGAGTAGCTCACAGCAAACAACGATAGTATAGATCCTGTTTAAAACTGGCCTTCCCCTTCTCCAGGAATTTTACTTACCTTGGACACAGACAACTATAGATAAAGGGAAGAACCAGTGTAAGTTTCCAGGTCACATTTTAGGCGAAAAAATGTCATTGCTTTTGTTTAATTTTATTCACCTTCAACGTTAAAATCCCTTTTCTGTTTGTCATTGGGCTTGAAGCAATTGTTCCAGGCTAGAATGAAGCCAAGATGGCATGGTAAATAATTAAAGCTACATTAACAAACAGCAGGATGTAACTGCTCCAGTTACATTTAAAAATTAAATTAAGAAAAGGATCTTATGTGCCTATCAAGTGATTTATAACTACATCTACATGCACAGGCAATGAGTACACCCACATGGAAATCAGGCACGAGCGCTGGGAGCGCTGACACCCACAATGCTGCCCAGGGGGAACTGGGGAGGTGAACCTCGGCCGGGCAGGGTGCTGCTCGGGTTTCCCCGGGCTTGCTAACCGCCAGCGCAGCTCCGACAGCGAGAGCTCGCCTCGCTCGCGCTGCAGGCTCACGCCAAGGAAGCCTTGGCCAGAGAGTGGTTAAAATGCTGGCTGCTCTTCACTAGGGCTCTGAAACGTTACAGCTCATGGTGTGCTGCTTGTCAAACATGAGGAGAACAGGATGGAGCCTAATAGAGGTGCAGCTGGAGAGCAATAAACATTTCTAGCAACATGTCCAGGGCAAAGATCCTACCTCGGAGGGGCGAGAGGACCGCTGGCAGTGCCCCTGTCCTCGCAGCAAGATGACCAGCTGCTTCACCATCTGCTGCGGTCCAGAGTTCCCTCCTCAAAGGTCCTATCCTTTGACTCCTAGAACAAGATCAAAGCCCAAGGTAATAAAACACAGTAAGCGCAACCCATTTAAGCTCCCAGTTCCAAATCAGCGCCCTGACCCGCCCAGGAGAGCTGAGTCACATGCGGGACCTTCCTGTCCAGAGTGACAGCGATGGCTCTGCCTGTGCTGGCCCAGGACGGCAGTCACAGCAGCGGCAGTTGTAGGACGCAGTGATTCACTGGAAACCACCGTGGGGGAGCAGAGACGCTGTCTGACAGAGGGAATGCCGATCCTTATAAACGTGCCTTTTATTCAAAACCTTAATCTCACATTTACAAAGAGTGCAGAGGGATTCTGCCTCTGCGGGCAGCATCCTTTGCCTTTCCCGCAGGCTCAGCGCCGAGGAGCGTTTCTTTCCATGGCAGTTACACCATTGCTGCTGGAGCAGGTAACATGCTTCATGGAGACCATTACATGGCATTTTATATAACAGTATCACTGACGAATGGCTTGTTCTCATTTTAAATAGCAATCCCGATCAATAGCAATTTGCATCACTTTTTAACAAGTCACACGTTGGTGAAATCTGCCACTGTGCAAAATAAATCTGAAGTGACATGTCTTAAAAACAGAAGAGCCAGCACAGGACAGATCCGTGCCTAATGGCACAGAAATATAAACGCCTACAGCAGAGCTACAACACAGCTTTTTCGGAGCAGATGTGAAAAACATGACTAAATATGCTGCCCGATGCAATCTCAAGCACAGGAGATACCCGCTTCCCACGTGCCCACCAAGGTGCGTGCTCCAGGAGTACTTCTGAGCTGACTAAGCAGAATCGTGCAGTACAATCAATTCACCTCTACTCATGCTCTTAATTTATATTGTGGGTAATTCTACTTTTACCCTGGTAAACAAGTTTCTGGATATGGTTAAGCTACTCAGAGTGTACATTTAAAATAAAATCTGTTTCACATAAAAGGACAAATGAGAATGACTATTACTCCCATCTTTAATGCGCTAAATTCTTTTGCACAGATTGTTCTTGTTACTACTTCTTTCTGTGAGAGAATCTGAACAGCACACAGTATTCCTCCTTACGTGCGCAATTACAGCAAGCCAAGAGAGGGAGGCTTTAAAGTGGGAATGCAACGATTTTAAAGCCCTTTTTTGTAACCCACCCACTCAATAACAGTTCGGTCTTGGGCCACAAAGGGAGGAAGAGCAGCAGAGGGAAGGACATTCTTCTGAAGGCCAGATCCTGCAAGATGCTAATCATCTATAACTTTAATTACAAGAAGCATAAATTCAGAGATTCACCATGTAACCTAGGGAGCCTCACACCACCCAGAGAGTTTTAAGGCCAGGAAATGCCAGCTCGTGGCCCAAGGAAACCACAGCATCGGTTTTGATACTGACCTTAAATAGGTGCTGGATCAGGACTTAGTGCTGCTAGGAACTGCTGTCACACTCAGCAAAGTTTTTCCTCGCATCACCTTTTTGCAGTGGCAGCGACGCTATTTCTGCAGCCAGCTGCTGCTCACCCTCTCTGAAACTCACCGCTTTCACATGCGGTTGCAAAACCTTTAGCACAGATGTAATTCGGAGCTGCAGTTCCAGGTTTAAGATGGAAGAACCCGGCAAAATTTTTGGATTGGGGTTTACCAATACTCCATATAATAAGGACAGTTTTTCTGAAGTTCGCAATCGCATTATTCCTAATTTAAAAACAGACATCTGAATACTCTGTGGAATAAGTAACTTTCCTATAGGATTCACTCCAATGTTTAAGGTGGGGAGAAAGCCTAATCATCAAAACAAGAATATTGTTCTGCACTCCATGCTCTGTCATGGACTTTGGATACAGCCCGGAGACCACAGGTTCCCTCTGCCCCCATCTCCTACCTGTGAAATGGGAACAGGAGCAGTTACCTTCCTCTGGTAAAGATTTAGCATGACAACGATATTTACTGCCACGGCAATGCAACGGTGAAGAGGCAGAATAGGTGCACAGCTGCCATGACTCGAGCCATCAGAAGGCAAAGACAGAGGGCATATCGACGAGGTTTTCTTCTCTCCAAATGGTTTAAGGTAAAGGGAAGCTTCTGTACATCTTCATACAACACGTAAGGCTCAGGGCCATAGTAAGATACCCACCTACCAGCCAGCTCCTATTTTTGGGTTTTTTTTTTTTTAGAAGAAAAAAAGACAAAAAGACACAGTACTGTATAACACAACCACAATTCGAAAAATAAGGCCAGGCATTCTTTGGTAAAGCCTAGGCTGAAAACTTATCCCAGGATGCGTGATCTTCCAAAAATCTGCCAACCCCTGCAGTGTTCAAACTTCTTGTATGACCACAGCCACATGAAGAATGAAATTAAACCCCATGGAAATCTTTGACATTTCTGCTATTATGCAATGTTTGGGTGAAAAAAAAAAATTGCAGAAATTCTCCTTCCCTTTCCAGAGTGAGTTTAGAAAAACTATTTCTAGCTTTTTTTAATTACACATTTCACCATTAAAAAGAAACCGTCCATAAATTAAAAGAACCACTAACTAGGGCTTATGTAACCCATTTAGAGTGGGAAATTGGTAACACTTGGGAGTGAAGTCTGTTACTGTAATTTCTGGAGTCTACAGCATTCATTTGATGTGTGCAAACATCACAAAAATTGTTTATTTAATATTTGCATTAACTTTTTTGTACAAAAAAGTTAATCATGAAAAAGGTTAAGATGCTAGTATCTGCATCCTATAGAATCTAAAAGAAAATCTTTAATAAATGTTTAATGATCTGAGGGATAGTTTATCACTGCTTTAGTGAAAGTCTCCCAAACTATAGATTTACTTTAGCCAATTTTTTTTTTTTTTTTTTTTTGAGAGTGTTTACGGCTCTATTACATTTTTGGTAGAAAACTGTCGTACTGTGTTCCTAATCAATGTTATTGAAGTTTCCCCTGCATAGAATATTCAGTGTTAAACTCCTGCCTCTCCCTCCCATTTCTGACCCAGAATCGGGGCAGCCAGCCCTAGCTGTGGGCCGGCTGTTGTGCGAGCCAGTTACTTAATCTAACGTTCAAGTGATGAGAACATTCCAGAAATAGCTGTTCCTAATGCTATTGCATCATCGCTTTTCTGAGAGCAGCATATATGTTTCAAATGAAAGACTTTCTCCTAATTCACGCCAGCAGGTACTGGCAGGAACGACCACCTTCTCCCTAATTGGGGTTGCATCAAAAATTGCAAGGACGGTTTGACCAGAACGTTCCTGAATGAGCTGAGTCTCGTGAAACTGGCTTTACAAATTACAGGGCTTGTTTAAAATCCTCGGGACAGTTGGGTACTCTGGGACTAACTGGTTGTAGAAAAGGCAGCAGGGAAGCGGCAGCCCGGGCTGAGGTTCCAGCAGCCAGGTCCTCTTGCCGGGTGAGCCGCAGCGGTGGCAGGACGGCCGTGGGGCCAGCAGCCTGCCCGTGCCCAGCAGCAGCTTCTGTGCTCCATGGAGCTAATCCACACCATTACATTGCAATGACCACTTGCAGAAAGCAATCTTGCAAGAAATCACTGATAAAGCCAAGGGCAGCAAAAGCTTATACCAGTAATACTTATACCAGTATACTTAAAAAAAAACCAAAACAAAACCCAAAACCCAAACAAAAAAAATCAACTGTCCCCCACCCCCACCCCCTGTTAAAGACTGTCAGAAAACTGTTTATAACAAAGAAATTAATGAAGCAGGTCTACACTGATCAGCAGAAAGTACTGACCATTTCTCAGAGATGCATTTCGCAGGTAGACGAGTTAAAGGGCCACACTGCAACTTAACCTATATACTTACAATTCTGTCAAAACATCTTGGACTGAGCACGCCAGGACTAACTCAGGTGCGTCATACATGGTGTATATGGATGAAGTAAAGAAGTTGCATAAAATTTATTTTTTTCCACCTTGTTTTACAACATTCCCTTTTAAGTTTTTACACATCTGCAACATGTAACTCCACAGAACAATAAATAATTGGCATTCATTTCTCCTGAATCAAGAGTATTTACACGTTGTTTAACCAGATGACAGGTACAAAACATCGGCATCACAGTAAATATAATTTAGACACCAGAATCCATTTCCCCAATTAAAAATTAAATTAACTTAACATTTATTCTTTAACAATTAAAAATGTTCTCAAAGGCATAAGTACACAAGTTGTAGTAGGCAGTAGTAATGGACCATATTGGCAAAGCTGTAGAACCCAGCATTTAATGCAAATCAAAAAGTTTACTATGAAATAACTAATAATAAATAAAAAATAAGAGAGCCCATCCAGCTCACGTTGAAGATTTCAGTGGGCACTGGACTGGCTCCAGCAACTGTGGTGATGAGTTAAACCCAATCCAAACAGTTGTGTGCAAAGAACTTGTGATGGTGAGCTGCATGCAATAGTAGTTCACATACCTGGTTTAGAGCACGGCTTGTGCAAACCACGGATTTAGGATGCGTCAGATGGTGCAGCAGCTTTCTTCAAAAGCTAAAGCCCAAAGACAAGCTTCAGGGATTCACACATCTAACTCTCTGGGGCTCCCTGGCAAACTCAGCTCAGCTATAGCAAAATTTTCCTCAGCAGTTGCAGAGGACAAGAGAGGTTGTCACGGCATTTAATTGTGATAGTTCAGTAGACCACAGAAAAACAACGCCTTTGGTGCTGCTCAGTTTGGTCCAGCCACAGCTGTAGCTCTCAGCACGGAGTTCTCAACACCAAGGGGACACCAGGGATGTCACTCATCACTCCCCAGCCCGGTTTTGATAAGACCCTGCACGGATTTAAGCTGCTGCTGTTGAATAAAGAATGTTGCGTTTCAATTGCACTATGAGCTGAGCAAAACAAACGTTTGCAAAGATAAACAGGACAAGCTCTATGGGGGAACCGAATACAGTAACAAAAGAAAAAAAAAATGGAGAGGGTTGTGACACACCTGGAAGTACTGCAGAGATGCAAGAAGAGAAGAGTGCATGTCACAAAACCTCCACGTTAACTAACCACCGCAGCAGCGCAGCACAGAGATTTGGCTTCCCTAAAGCAGCCATGGGAAGCAAGAGCACACTGTGAGACACACACCGCTACCCTACGACACCACTTGGAGCACAGTCCCAAAGCACACAAGTTACATGAACTGCTACAGTACATAAACCAGAACAAAAAAAAGAATAGGAAGAACACTAAGTAAGGCTACAAACAAGATACTACATAGAAGAAGAAAACAATGCTTCACTCCCAATAAGCACAAATTATGAGCATACTAGAGGGAAAAGATTAATTAAATTTCCAGCAGAGAATCCATTTATTCAAATGTACAGTAAGTATGAACATATGTATTAAACTTTGCTTTTAAAAACATTTTTTAAATAACTTAAGAGACACAGATTGCAGACATAAAGTGCTAAACTTGAAAAATACAACAATCATTCCTCTTTCCTGCTGTTTGTTAGACGGCAGTTTTAATTTTCTGATTGCTTTAAAAAAAATGCAGTGTATACCCAGACAGAAATTACTTCCTGGATTTACAACCTTGTGCAAAAAAAACTAGCTGCAAAGGAATATAATTCGCACCCCAAGACACAGCTACAGATTACTATGAATTCCACTAAATATGCGTTCCTCATTAAAGTTATGATTCAATAAATATAACCGAAATCACAATTCACTCCCTTTCTTGGTGAAAGCTAATATTTTGCAAATATGGTCCACTCAGTGTAAACTGTATTGACTTCAGGAAACAGTGAATTCTACCATATATACGTCTCAAATATTTACATACAGTAGCATGGCACTGTTATTCTTGCAGGACATTTAACTACTAATACAGACTAGATAGGGACAGGGCTTTACAAAGATGTGTACCGCGATGTGTTTGCCAACGGACAAGAGGGACTTGACTTCCCAGTCACAAGAAGCTGCCAAAATAAATTCTTGATTCTTTTATTTAAATCTACTTAAATCAAACGCTGACTGGGGACTCCAGAACACCTGCATGGCTGACACCATCCAGGAGCTGTAGCACGTCACGATAAAGACAACATTAGGTATCTTCTTGGTGGCATAATTCACAAAAGGCAGTTAGCCCAACTGCCCCACAAAGGGGCTGTTCAGGCACTGCTTTTCCTCCGCGAGGCAAATCACTGAGAAGTGTCGGACTTCTAGGGCCTCTCCCAACATGAACATGCGTGTCAAATGGGCAGAAAGATATATTACTATTATTTTTAGGAAAAAAAAATTAGAAGAGAAGGAAAGAAAGGCAAATTTTCAAAATATTATGAAAAGATGAGTACTAAGTATAATCTTTCCTTAGTCAGTAGGACGTTTCTAAAGTTGGTTGCTACGTATCAGGACTTCAAACAAGACTGTAATCAGAAGGCTGGCACAAAAGACGACACAGTGTGTTAGATTAAAGAGCGTTTGCTGTTCTTAGTCCTGAAGGATTTTGAAATATAATTTTCTAAATCAAGAGGGTTTCCCCCACATGAAGTAACAACAATATCATATGGACTTGCACCTTCCACTCACCCCCAGCCACGCGCATTATGAAGCACATCCAATTTTTCTTTAAATCTTCTGAACTTGCTTCCCCTCCTCTTTGATATTTACTCACGGGAACTGAGAGCAAGGAAGGCAGGTCAGGTTGTGCAAAACATTCCCCTGAGCAATTACCACACATCGACCACACAAGCCATGGCTATCTTAGATCTGAAAATTCAAGATGTACCACTATGGGTCAACACAGACTCCAACTCTTTTAAAACAACACTCCCATTTTCCACTGATTTTCACACCAGACCTTTTAATGCAGCATTGTGCTGCTTGCGACAGTGGACCGCCTGTAGCAATGGCAACAGAAGCTGGCAGTCCATTAAAGAGGTTCAGCATGGCACAGAGACGACTGGGGAACTTCTGCTCCTCACACCAGCGTGGTTGTCCTGACCTGGAAGGGCTGCCTTGAGAGAGAAGAAGGGAGCTCAGGCTCTGGGCTCTGCCATTCCTGGTCCCTCCGCGCAGCCAACCAACAATGGCGTCAAGCAGTGCCAGCTCCGACGGTGGTTTTTATGATGTGAGAATGAGACAGCAAGCAACTAATTTAGCACAGACTAAACAGCCATTAGATGAGGATGGCTGCCGCTAAAAGCTCATCCACATTTGATGCATGAACCCAATGGTAAAAGGTTCCCGTAACACTCTCTCTTTCTTCTGAGCAGCCTCAGTATGTGTTGCTCTCCTCACGGTATTATAGCGTGGGCCAATGCTTATTATAAAAACAGAACTCATATGGAGTTTTATTTTTGAAAATTAAAAATCAGTAAGTAAATTTGCTCTGCACACGAGCCTAATGCCTTCATATGAACCCCACTCCTGCCTCTGTGATTCAAGTTTGGTTTTTGGAGCAAGGCAAGTGCAAGGTTCTCAAAAACTGTCTCTCTGCAGGGAGCGTGTCATGAACAACATCCACCTAGGAGTGCCTCAGCTTATTTGCAGCTCATCTTCGCAGTTTCACCCTAACAGGAAACAGATTTCGTGTAGCTGTGAGGAGTAGCAGCTCTGTGACCTTTCCTTTTAGTCTCCAAGGATTCAAGACACGTCTGCCACATTGTCTGCAGAACAGTACGAGTCTCTTCTCACGTTGTCGACACGTTTCAAGTCTGATCAACTGCAAGTTTCTTTTCCAAAGAGGATTTGCTTTAGTTTAGATAATTTTCTCTTATACAAATAAATACAGAGTAAAGCTATTATGTCACCAGCTCCTTTTAACAGGAAGCACAAAAGCTAAACAAAACTGAATTTCTTCATTTTGGACTACATTTCTCCGTATTTATCAATGGCTGGATACCTCCAAAATCACTAGGGTGACCACATTTCAACTGAAGGAAAGTCTCAAACACGCTCAGATTCTCAAGTGTGTGTAGATCCGACATGCTGGAGCCCCATTATGGGAACAGCATGCCATAAATCAGGAATCAGCTGTCAGCAGTATAGTGCATCACCTACATTAAGGGATTTCCAAGATGTAAGAAGAATGTAACTACTTGAATCAAAAAGATAAATAATATAAAACAACACAACACAATGCAAGGAACAGCACAGATACTTAAAGGAACTTAAATTTGTCGAATGTAAATTCCAAGGTCAGTTAGCAGCTTTCAGGTACTTTTAACCATGCACGAGAAACCCATTGTCATCACAGTTACACGCATTTGACCCCAGTTAAGTTGAACAAAAGTGACAAGAACTGGATGAACTAACAAGTGCCTCTACCCTCAAAAAAATTTTCATTTTATCGTTAGGTTTCTGTTCATGGCAGTTGCTAAGTCTTTTTTCAATGAAGCAGCATGTAATAGTGATTACCACATGATCCTTATACAAATATCAGACGTATTTGTTATAGTAACAACTACATGATTTTGTCTCTCAGCTATGTGCAATATTTGTCTCTGGTGTGCAAGGAAAGCAGCCCTAGGACGTCAGCTTCGAATAGCTTGGGGGAGAAAATCTTCGTCTCAGGTACTTCAGGACATAGAGGGGAAGGCAGCTCACCAGAGTGATGACGGTGACTTTCCACAAGAACGACAAAGTTGCAATGAAGTAAACATCTGTAAAAAGAAAAGAGCACAGAGTCAATGAAGACTGGAAGTACACTCTGGGAAGAGGTGCAGAAAAGCAATTCAATCTACCGACTCTTCTTAAACAGCCTCACCTTCTCCACATGCAAGTTCAAAGCTCATATGATCCCTGGTTCCTCACTCCTCTGCCCTTCTCATAGAATCATAGAATGCTTTGGATTGGAGGGGACCTTTACAGGCCATCTAGTCCAACCCCCCTGCAAGAGCAGGGACATCTTTAACTAGATCAGGTTGCTCAGAGCCCTCTTCCACAAAAGATACAGCTTTCTGCACAACACTTTTCACTAATGCATGTAACTCCTCACAGGCAAGTGTCCGTACATACCCCATCTGAAACCGGGCTATCCGTCTTCTGGCAATACTAAGCTTCCTTTAAATGGACTACTTGTCTTCTGACTCTGGAAGTTGCCCTCTGCTACTTTGCTGGTAGTCCAGCAAACGCATCTCTCGACTCAGTTATAGTGCCTCAGAATCATTGCAAAAATAGTTGAAGCATCATTCAAAATGGAGCTGGTGGACCCATATGCAAGAGGTACAGACCTAGCCCATTGGGAAGTTATCCTCATTGTTTTCAGAGTTAGCAAAGAGCTTTATGGAAGAAGTAGTGACATCTTGTGGTTCCTGAATGAACACTGGAACAAACCCTACAGATCTGATATTTGCAACTAGACAGCTATTGGGGGAATCTGGAATTCCTCACCCTTTTCCTTTAGGCAGGGAAAAGGATTAGCTCTGTTCCAGGAAAAAAAAAAAAAAAAAAAAAAAAAGAAAAACACACCCAAAAAACCCCCAAAAAAACACCCCCAAAACAACAACAACGCCAACCAAAAAAACCCCCAAACCCACAAGAGAAGGGCCCCAATGCCCTAATGAAGCAGATAAAATACGGTAAGTTTTAGGAGGCAGTTACTTCACCCAGTTAAAAGATTAAATCTTTCAACCCAACAACAGAGGCTCAAATTTTTAGTCTCAAGTTCAATTCTCATATGGAAATAAAGACCACTATTACATGACAGCTGATGCATGGTAGACCTTTGAAAGTAAGGATGAGATTCACTGAGCAGCACAGTTTACTGACCACCTTTATCTTCTCCAGCATTTTGCTATGAGAAGGAACCATAAAATGTCTTTCAGGTGCTTTCAAATCAAATAGAGCTTATGCTGGCCAGAACCACTGACACTGTAATTATGTTGGCTTCATCAACAGCCTTTAAACTCAATTCAGTACAGGACTTACAGTCCTGTTACTATTCAGGTCATAAACCAACTGATTGGAGAAAAGGCATTTAACCTTACCAATAAACTCATGTAAGAAGACCAGAGAAGCTATGTAGCAGGAGAGACTAAGCAGCTCAGCCACTATCATGAGCCAGTGCCATGTCTGGATCGTCAATGCCACCATCAGTAACTCGGTGAGGATCAAGGACGTGAAGGAAATGGCGACAATGTGGACAAATTCAGATTCAAAGAGGAGGAGCGCTCCATACATGATGATGCTACCTGCAAGGGAATGGAACATTTGGGTATTTTATTCAAACACCAGTCTAAGCTCTAAAACCCACTGCTAGGTCTCGGAAAGGCTGAAACATAGTTATGTCTTGCAACTGTTTTTCATGAAACCTGATCAATGTAATGACAATGAATAGTTACTATTTAGGAGACAAAACTGATGAGAAGACAGGGAAAAGTTACAGCAGAGGTGCCCAGACTTTTATAACAGTCTATCATATTCATAGACACATGGAGATAGGAAATTAACACACGGTATTTTGGCAACTGGAGATTTCTAACATCATGAAACTCTATCCTCCCAGAAAAGCAGTTGGTCACTACCCAGAAGCTAAAAGGTATCAAATACTTCTAAAACCTACTGCATTGCCTCAGTGCCCAGATGAAACCAAGGTGTTGAAAAGTTCAGTGGATACAAGTTAGCCTCTCTTGGCACTACTTCGGCCAGGATCTCTCCCCTTTACACTTCCCCCTAAAAGGAGTACACATTAAAGCACTCTTAATGATGCATTGTTTCGTGCTCCTATTCTGGCTAGCCAGGGAATGCTCACAACACCCCGCGCAGCCACCTGCACAAATAACTCATGTTAGCAGCATGAGTAATCCGCACCAACATCCATCACACTAGGCTAGTTTCGGAAGGGAAAACCTGCAAGTGACTAGAGCTTGAGCCACAAAGTTCAAATCCAGCTGTGAACTTTCCAAAATTCAGGACTGCTCAAGTTTTTGGTCAGGCTCATCTCTGCTAGCAACTAGCCCAATTGTTTGGCCTGCTGTTTTCTAGTTATTTAGCACATCAGAAGTGAAGTCACTTTAACCAAATATTGTAACCAGATAGTGGTCTTAGCTCAAGAAGAAATCTTTCCCTTAATGCATCACCCTCTGGCTTTAGCTTTCCACCACTTGTGAGTTTTCTATAAATGCCTTGGCTTTGCCATCATATTTGTACAGCATCAGAGGACCATTATCCCTGTTGTAGGGTTCTACCGTATTAGATTTCAGAAGATAATGCCAAGGGAGCTTTTATATTCTTGGTTTCACTCCCTCCTGAGGATGGTAATATCAAATTAAATCAGTAAGAATTAGCTGCTTATTTTGGCACATGTATTCTGACTCTTGTTGACAAAGGAGTTTTGGAAAACAAGAAATTCTGTCACAGAATCATATTGCCATTTTAGCTTTATAGCTCCACGCTATTTACATGTTTTCCATGATTCCCTGATTAACACCTACAGAAAGTATTTGAGTTTGAGGTTACTTGATAAAAAAAGACAAACTGAAAGAAAAAACCTTCTTAGAAATATACCCCAATTACTACATCCACTTTTGGAAAACAGATGCATTGTAATTAAGGCATTTGCTTCACTGTTTTAGCAGCCTAATTAGAGTGTATGGGATATTATCAAGAACCTGAGCTCTACTCTAGTCCTTCATTACAGATGGCTATGAAGTAACCAGAACTATTGCACTTCTAATAAACAGGGTTTAGATAAAATACACAAAGCTACAGATTCTGTATTTTGCATACTCACTTAATAACCTGAAATAATCCATAGGTTTGAAAACCTTTTTTAAAAGAAGGGAAGAGTCACACACTCTACTTTACGGATGGAGCAATTAAAACACTGAAAGGAACTTGCACAAAATTACAAAGGATGGTCCCAATGGGAAGAGGCACAACGCTTTGAACTTCTACATCATTGCCTACAACAGGGTTGACCAGTTGCTGCCAATATTTAGTTTTAGATAATTTCTTCCTTTGGTAATGCTGCCAACATTTTCTGGGACAAAACACACATTTATTCATTATCCCAAGGATGCTAAATTCACTTCATGCCTTACTTAACTTCCCGCAATACAAAAAATTTTATATTCTGTACTCATTAAAACATCGAAAGGCACAAGCAGAAGTTGATTTCTTACCTTGATAGATGCTTATTAAGACCCATATTAAAAATGTTTTGTATGATAACGGTCGTCCCTAGACGGGGGAAGAAAAAAAAAAAAGACAAAGTTCCGTTGGGTTTTCTTTTATGAACATTCACTTACAGATCAACCCAGCAATTAATAAAAGAGAATTTGAAGGTGTTTTGGAAAGAAAACAAAACAAATCAACCAACCCGGAGGTACTGTCTCTTTATTCTCATTTTTCATGATGCACAAAGGAGGCCTGGGACTGTGGAAGCTCACTGCTTGCACAGTACAGTACAACCTCTTCCTTACTGCACAACAGGATTAATTCAATGCAAAGATGTCTCACGAGTTTAGTCATTGTACCATGAAATATAAGATGTGTGTATACACACATATATGAATACATTAATATATTTCTAGACACACACACACAAATCACCATCATATTGAAGGCAGATAGGTTTAAAAAAAAAAAAAAAAAAGCATCTCCAGCCAACACAGCTATACCAGTACAAAAAACCCCTATGTTTAGACCAGGCCTAAGGATGGTTGGAGAATTAGTGGTTTATGACATAAGAGACAACATACAAGTGAAACCAGATGGAGACTTATTCAGGCTGTTGGAAAAACAGGCTTTGCTTCTGAGAGTATCTGTTTAACAGAAATCCTTGAGGGAAAGGATCTGTTGAAGACTCAGTCCACCCTTTCCTTCAATTAAGAAAGATGTTCCCAATCTGCATACCCCAGTTATTAAAAAAATTTTCCAGGGTCGGGGGGGAGAACCTAAGACAAGATTTACCTTCCTGCTATTTCTATGGTAAATATCAAATAAAGTTTTCTTTGTCTAAGGAGAAGGACCTGACTTTCATGCTAAAGCTACAAAAATGGCACAGCTACCAAACTTTTAGGTCCCTTTAGATGATCCTCGAGGCAAATTTCTATTCACAAAACTATGTGATAACCTCCTCCCTCCATCAAATGAGCACATCCCTTCCCCCCCGTCCCCTTTTCTGGCTTCAGGATAGTGCCAAATCCCCGATAATTTCTCTTTCCCCTTTATTTTGGAACAAATCGGTAATATTAAATCCTTAGAATTTCCCACAGAATGGAACTTCTATTTCCCCAGCCGTTTTTAATAAATTGCATTTCATGTAGCATTCAATAACACACTGCCAGGAAATCTGGTTGTATCTGTTAATTCAAATTTGCCTTTAAAACAATTTTGCTTGAAAACACATGATAAAGTTCTGTATCTACTGATAATATATTTGACTTTACACATTTAGACAGTTTCAAATCAAGACAGGGATCTTGCCTTAAACCAAAACAGACAAACAAGAGTCTCCCACACCTTAAGAAGATCTTTGTAGAGCTCTGGGTACAACATTGCAACTTCAGATTTAACATCCTTGTCCAGGACTAGAGAAAACACTGGAAACATCGTGTAAATTGTGGAGTACCTGGGAATAAGGTAGAAGACCAGTAAATTATCTAAGGTGTAGATAAGCAAACAGAAATGCTAGTCTTCAGAAAGGAAATACAGTATTCTTGAAGGGCCAAATGACATATTATACAAATACATATTATAAAAACTTGCAAATGGAACACGCCAGAGTTTTGCAGGTAGGAAAAACCTGCAGGATTTGCTTTTTGAATGGCTTTTGATTAGAAACACTCATTCACAGATGACTGGTTCAAGTATTGCAACTGGTGTTACAGGGTTATTAATGGGAGCCAAGGACAGACCTGTCCCCACCCCAAAGTTTGCTCTACAGTTCAGGCTTGATCCTGTTTGCATCAGAAGGCAATGGAGATGAACTTACTGTTTGTTTTTTAATTACATACTCGAAAGCCTATAAAGTCACGGGATTACAAGTGGAATCCCAGTATATTTTAGACAGGAACCGATTCCTCCTGTTAAAGAGGTTGGGTCGCCCCCCCTTTCTGACCCTGCCAGGAGATGGGCAGTGGCTCTCACTGCTGCGCAGGCACCAGAGCATAATGACCGCCACTCTGCTTTTTAGGATCAGAGGAGTGCTTCCTGGAGGATGGCTTGCTTCTCATGTTCGGAATGTGACAAACTGTCCTTTTGGAAAGGCTTCTAGAAGCGCTTGTGCTGCCTCAGTAGCTTTGCTCAGCGAAGAGGACCAGAAAGGGGACAAGGATCACATCCATCTTCTGAAGCAGTGTTGTGAAACATGCAGAGTGGAGATGTGCATGCCTTGCATGTTAATTAGCCCAAATCTATTCGTTATGCACAGGTTTTCCACACTATTAGTAAAAAGGGAGATTTTACCCAATGATGAGAAAGCCTTGGTAGAGAGGAACTGAAGCAAAGTAAAATACTGATGAGAAAACAGCCTAGAAAAGAAAAGAAATAAGCTTTCAGGCATTAGGTACTGCAGTAAAAGTAGCAGCTTAAAAATATACTCTGTTCAAACTGGAACGTACTTGCAGTGGGTTCTCCAAATTCCTGAAATGAAGACAGAAGAATGTAATATCAACCCTTTTTATTCCTACGCAAACCTTGGATGAAAGCTATGTTTAATAGCAAACACTGGAAAGCTGGACTTGGAAACCTTTTTGCAATGTAGTTCCACAGAAAAGAACATAAAGAGTTTCCTCCAAAGCCCACTGGTTTGATCAAAGCTGTTCAGATGTTGTGAAGGACAGGTGAGTACTTATTCATGCCTGGATGATGATGCCTTCACAACGTAGAGTTAACGCTCACTAGTACAAACTCCAAAGAGTTCAAGATTAATTTTTCTTTCTTTTTTTTTTTGTCACAAGTCATGGGTTTGTTCTCTGTTCTTGGTTTTAGCTGCACAGTAAGCTAGATCGTCCCCTGAGTTTGAACCTGTTGTTTCTATGCATCCCTCTCCAACATGTTTATTCTAAAAAGGGGAGAGCGCGGAACCAGCCTTCTGAAAAATATCAAGTATTTCATTTTAAAAAAACTTAGTATTTTTAAGGAATGTATCAGTACACTATGGCGTGGAAATGCAACTCCCAAAGAGTAACCTCTGTCCTTAACTGTAACTTTCACTCAAGTCACCACAGCTAAGAACGGAATTTGGCTCATGAACTCTTAAAGTCTCTTTCAACTCTCCCTACCGACTGGCAATTGCATTTTTGTTACGCTGAGGCTCAGCACACATGAACAATGTAAATTCTGTGAATACCAAATCCGTTTCTAAAGTTCCCTTTGAAATGGAGAGGAACAGACCGCCTCCACGTCGCTGCAGCAAGCTGCCGAGCACTTGGAAAGGTTAATACGTGCTTCAGCAGCCTTCGCAGCACAGCTCCTGCGAACACTCCACAGCACACCCGACCAAGCTTTCGGTAACCTCCTCAGGGTCTGAGCCAGGTCCTCCTCAGTTGCTTAACTTTGGTCTCACTATTTGAAAGCCTCACCTAAAACACACCTGAAAAGAATTGCACTTACTCAGCAGAGGCCTTCCTTAAGAGCAGTGTCCTGCTTCAGATTTTCAGTATTTCCTAGCATTACTAAAAGACAGCAAAGACATGCTGCATCCCAGCAGTGTTTTCTAAGGTAGAATATTGTTTGTCCAATTTTGGAGAAGTTGCTGATGTCTGTCCAATACCAGGAACTTTCTTATGTGTTTTCATACCCAAGTAACAACCTCAAGTTCCAACCCATGAAAATTTTCAGAAGAAATAATTGCATCCAAAATGAAATGCAGAACCCTTACTTTTTGATCTTGCTTTTTCACCTCTCCATTGGAAAAGCCCTCATAGTAGTCCATTTACCTGCATTGTACTGATGCACAAGCTTCTGTGGATTACAAACTGACTGAGAGCTGCAGACCGTTTGTAACTGTTCCTTCCATGCACCATTAGTAAACGACCCAGATGTTTAAACTGAGTGATGGAGAAATCGGCTGCAAGTGATGCCTGTTTTCCTTCCTGTGTACAACAGCAAGTAAAAGCATAGTGAGAGCATTTCATTATTGGAAACAAAGAAATATCATATTATTATTTAGTTACCGCTGACAGAATTTCCAAGAAAATTTGCAATACATTAGGTGGGGGAGAGTATTACCTCAGTACTTCTGCCTTCCACCGTGGCTTTTAAGCAAGGAGTAAAAATATGAGGAGAATTCCCATTTGAACCCTGGCCTCCAATTCTAAGCAGTCCTCTGGATTATGATTCACAACATGCATGTTAACGTGACACTCGTATCAAGTCAGTTTTGAACACACATTTTCAGTCTCAAAAGTTCACTCAATTTTAATGTTTTGGCTCACTGCAAGCAGAGTCTTTCCACTGCCGCCAAATCCAGTCTTGTCACTCCAAGCAGCTCCATATGCAGGACACAGAGCTCTAACTCAGAGTTTGCTTTCTAAACTAATATAATCAGTTTTTAATTGTACACCTAGGGTGTATGTTATCACAGTAATTACAACTCCAGCATTTGGAGTACCTACGCGTGATTAAAAACCCCCAAACTAACCACAGTGGTCCAAATTTAGGGAATCTGCCAAGAATCAAATAATGAACTTGAACTCTGTTAAACAGTAGTTTCCTTTCCAGCCAAATTATTTTTCATAAGGCTACTGGTCTGATGATTATTCTTGTGGAAGCTTCTCACTGTCTTGCACAAATTTCTGAGGATTCATTTAAGAGTTAGTTGCAAACTAGCTTCTGAATTGCTATAGGAAGTCTTATTAAACATGAGGTAATCTCACCTTTCCTTCAACTCCAACACCGCAGTCAGCCTCCTGAATCATGCTAACATCATTCCCTCCATCACCTGCAGGTCAGAGCACAGACAAAGGACATTGGTAGTCAAGCAACAGAGGCAACTTGCAACCCCATCAAAGGCATCTGCACAAGACTGTAATACTAGAAGAAACACTGAATCCTACTAATAAAGCAGGATTTTAAATAGAAATTGGGAATTTATATTCTTTAAGAAGTTGTTTTTATAGACAGACAGGAATTCAAGGCCACCGATGACTTTATCTGACTTGTAGGTGTACCATTATACCTACAATACTGAAATAAAGCTCACAGGTTAACAATGGCGCTTTATCTGATCCGTGTTCAAGGTCCGTTTTGCAAAGGTACCACCCAAAATATTTATGAGTAGTTTCTCATTGAAGTTTCCATATGCAAAATTTCATCTTATCAATCATCCCACAAAAAAACTGTTCCCTAACTCAGCACTTCCAGGTGTTACGAGATGACATGGGACCATTCACTCAAAAAAAGAAAAAAAACCAAAGACACCATCCTCCATGGTCATTCCTCCCTAGCTAGTCCCTTACCTACTGCACAGGTGAGTTTGCCGGTCCTTTCCTGGAGCAATCGCACGATCTGGGCTTTCTGCGTCGGAGCGCATCTGCAGCACACGACGGCAGGGCACTGGCAAGCCAGCTCCATGAACTCGTACTCATAGTACTTCAGACACACCTAATTTACAGAGATCAGAAGCATCACCCAGGTTTGTGCTATGAAAGTTTCTTTCAAAAAAAAACCAAACAAACAAGCAAAAAATCCTCATTCAGCCACAGTGTTTTGGGGCTGTTCCTGAACAGCCCGAGGCGTTCGGAGCCTACCTCCAGCGAGTCACCAGAAATAACAAGAGCGCAGTCGTGTTTCCGGCGGAAGGCGTTCAGCTCTAGATGGGCTTCTCCACGGTTAGTCACCTGGGGAAAAAGATGGCAACTGAGGAATGGTTTGGTTCGTTGGGGCGAAAAAACAAGCAAGCAAGTCTCATAGGGAGCAGAAGTAATACGGACAGGCAGCACGCTGAGTTATTCAGAGCACACAGTCAGATAAACAAAAGCTCAGGGGATAGAAAGCTGGGTCAAAAGAATAAAAATATTCTGGGTTTACTGCTGGAAAACAGTTGTGATCTCAGCACCCCTCCTGTTCCAGAATCTGGGATCCTGAACAAGCCTTGAGAGAGGGGAAGGTGGGTGTTACTCACTAGTCTGAATATATGGATGTCCTGCGTCCGTGTCACCAAATGTGCGTTCTTGGCTGTACACGTGGCTGTCTCTAACTTATCCCCTGTCAGCATCCACACCTAAAATCCAAATATTTCATGTATTAAATACAAAATTTAACAACCACGTCTGCAGGACATCTAGAAGTACCACCTGCCAGTTCAGGCATATAAAAGGACTGTTAGAATATATATACAAATTATTTTTCTAAAAAAAGCTCTATTAAAACATACAAGAAAATTCTTACAGATGAAAGAAAGCAAAACTTTTAAAGAGGCTGAAACGCAAAAGAAGTTACAAACCATGTATAACCTTTTTCCCACCTGCAATATTTCAAGATTCTGCTGATAAACCCACAAAATGCAAGCTAAAGAATGTGTATGCGTGTGTTAATGTGTCCCACCCCAGCTATTTCTCGTACGCTGAAATAAGCGGGCCTTGCTGCAGAAAGATCCCTCATGGCCCTGCCTGAAATGTGGATGATGCAACTGGGGTTAGCTCACTGCTGATGTGTGCGTCTGGAACAGGCTAAGTTGGTTGGGTTGGTTTTTTTTTAAGATTTTTTTTTTTTTAAATATACACTGCTCCTTTTATTTTGTGCTGGTGAAGGGGGGCATTAGAAAGCAATGTGAGCAGCAATACTCAGCAGCAATACCCTGTTATAATCTGGCAGGGAATTCCCTCAACAGTGTAAATATATCAGAGTTTGTTTTGTTTTTTCCACTGGTGTTTTTATTCTTTCAAGACACCGCCCAGGAATATTTAACAGAACTTCCAAAAAAAAAAAACAAACCCCCAAAAAACCCCCACACACCACCAAACAAAACCCAAAAAACACACAAAGACTCACTTATTTGTTTAATAATCTGAGGTTGGAAAATGATTTGATTTTAACAAGATGGTCCCTGTAATGAATTACAAGACTGCCTTCACTCTTGATTTACTTCTTGCATGCAATACTCTAACGAACATACCATTGCAAGGAGTGCTCAGAAGTGCTGCACTCGCTGCGCGATGACACGTTCCACACCCTGACACCGACTCCAGCCAAGGTGAAGAGAAAAAATGAAACTGCTTTGGAATAACTGGCCTGGGCTACGTCGCAGGGGGAGAAAGCCATAATGCTGCTAAGGAGCTTTGTCTGATTCTGCTCATCTCGCTTCTCTGCTGAAGTCCCTGTTGTTTACAGGGACGGATCCAAACAGAAAGAACTTTTGGAAGCCTGTTCCAAGCCTTGAATTCCACTTCCTACCTAAATCCCAAACACACAGCCCTGCTTTGGATCCACAGCATGGCTCAAGATTTTTGCTCACTTTGTTACTTAAAGCAGAGAAACCACAACCAGAACTTTTTACCTACTTTTCTTGCCCAAATCTGAATGTTTAGTCCAGTATTTTTTTTCCTTTTGCAAGTCCAGGATCTGACTGACAAGTTTTCAGAGAGAGAAACTAAGGCACCACGCCGCTTCCCTCACCACTGAGCACAGCTCAGGCCATAAGTGTCTGAGTCTCAGATGCCGGAGCCTGGAAAGCTGGGGAAAAAAAAAAAATGTCCAGTCCCTGATTCTCTTGGCTCAGACCCCCTCTAGTGGCTACTGAAAACATGTATATTCACAGCCCAGTGCGTCAACCCCAGCACGGGAGTTTCTGCACCAGGGACCAAACATCCAAACCGGTCTTGTTTCATGCAACCATCTGAAGGAAACAGTTGCCCCAAAGTCTCCTGTCGCTACCCTCCTGCCTACACACGCGGTTCCTCTGCAGAAGGAGCCAGAGCACGTTCGGGGAAGAAAAGCACAAAAGGTGACATGCTTTCAGGTGCTTAGTTAACATTTACTACTTCCAGCATGTTCTGTTCCCAAAGTGACGTTTAAAATGCCTCGGCCAGCCCCACTGTTCCCAGTCGCAAAGGGCACCTGGTGAAAAGTTTACCCTGACAGGGGCCCCAAACTGTCTTAATTTACTGTCTGTAGGACAGTACCACACACTCCAGAGGGTCTAGGTGTTCCTGCTGGTAACATTAGGTTAGGCAGACCTTAATGCCAGCATTTCTCAGTGTCTCCAGAGTGGGTCTGACGTCCGTCTGCAGCTGATCCTCCACACCGGTGAGACACAGCAGCTCCATCTCCATTTCCAGGCTCTCAATGACTGTGGCTACCTTCAGGGAGCGGTCATGCACGCTTAGCTTCGCCTGGACGTAGCGTGCCTGAGGACAGAGCAGACATGGCCACAGTCACTCACACAGCCAGCCTGCATTTTTGTGGAATACAGGGTTAACCAGCACAAGGGCTAACCAGTTAACCTCCCTCCGTTAACTGTCATTCAGGGATGCCACCTGTAACGGCTGGTGAACACGAGGCGTGTGTTACAGAATAAGGCAGGAAATATTTCAGGAAGTTTTTGTCATTTTGCTCCTGCCCCGTGCCAGCCAGGCAGCACGGTGCGCAGCGCGCCCTTGCGCACACAAGCGCGCAGCAGCCGCTGCAGTGGCACCTGCAGAAAGCCTGGAAGCGACTCCCTCACACCACAGGTCTAACCACGGCTTCTGCGACGAACAAACGAGGGCAAGAGAGCATCCTAAACGCTTCCACCGTCTCACCTCTGCATTTAAACAAACAGTTCTCCTTCATGTTTTGCCTACCTGGGGTAAGCAAATTAGTGCTGTGTGTAGAGACCCATCTAACAAACCCCATGCATAAAGCCTGTGTTTCCATGGAGCCTGGCTGGGTTATATTCCGATTGTTTGTAGTTTCCCTGGATGTCAGAATGCAACAATGAAAATTAAAAGCCAACACATTTCCCCACACAAGCACAACTTGTCTAACAAATGATGAATATTTGCAGGATTTATAACCACAAAAGATTGTAAGGCAGGATTCAGGAACTGTTTTGGAGGGTCCTGGCTGGGATCCAATTTCATACATATCACTTAAAAAGCCACTTTGATTAAAAGAACAGCAAGACATTGAGGAATGGCAACTCTAGCAGAAGGAGTAGGGAGATGAGAGGCGGCATTATCACGAGAGGCCTGTGAGAATCACTTCACTGATTGTTTGTTTAAAAACAAAGGAAAAAAACAAATAAAAACTTACTTCAAAGTCTTGATACTGCTCTTCCGTCAGAGACTTCTTGGCTACGACAAGAACCCTCAGGCCTTCCCGAGCCATGTTACCACACTGGAAAGAAGTATCACATTGTAAACCATGAACTGCATCTCAAGTAAGATGATTTATGCACAGCATTACAGAGATGGCAAGGTAAGATAGCAGGTTAAGAAAATAACTGCCCCATTTGAGCAACCCCAGTGAGTCTATAACATCTGATAAAGTGCATGATAAACCCAAGAAGAAAAAAGGAGATTTGCAATGGTTTGTAATCTATCCCAGTGATCAGAAACAAAAGTGTCCTCTGCTATACCAGTGTGGCAAACAACCCCATTGATTTCATTTTCTCTGTAAGTAAAAGGACACAAGCCTTTGATTTGTAGACTTCACATCTTTGGCCATAAACTTTTTAAAATAAGACCAAGGTATTATTATTTCTTTGAACACCAGGGGTTTGGGGTGGGGAGAAGCAGTAACTGAAGCTACTGCTACGAACTCTGTGTCAACATTACTACTAACCTGACAAACATATCCCAGTACAAAGCTGCCAAGTGTAGTTTTGAAATTAGACCTTTCAGTCTAAAATAAATCCAAACACAGGATCAAGCCCAGGACAAATTTGGTGACCTTGAGTGGCAATCAGTTTTGAGCAAAATCCATTTTATTTACAGGACTTATTCTGCACTAAATATGTTGAGCTCGCCAGCTGACTTCCTCGTTACTGCATATATATTTGGCTGAAGACTAATCCAATGAATTGCCAAGATCAGCGACCTTCTGGCTCGCAGATGTTTTGGCAGTTATGTCCACTCTGCCACATTGACAAGCTTTGTCATGCGTTGCCCTGGAAGGAGAAAAGCACTCGCATGAGAAACCCTCCCTAGGTAGGAGAGATGGCCCCATACCTCCTCTTCCAGCCAGTCGTTGTACTGCACGATCCCAGCCATCACCACATCAGCCCCCTTCATGTAGAAGGTGATCTCTCCTGTTGATTCATCCTGCAGATAAGAAACAGAAGAGTCTAAGCTGGGCCAATATCAGCATATTTGGAGCGGTCTCAGCAAACTAAGTGACGAGTTTTCTGCACATCAGTCACCGTGACAGGCTGAAGGTCCATCTGGCTCAGCATCTTGTCTCGGGGCCGAAAGGAGATGCCTATTCAATTGCAACTTGGTTACTCGCAGCAGGAATTAATGCTTTAGTCAAGGATGATCAGCTTTTTGATTGGCAACATGTGATTTCCATACAGACACCTCTCAGTCCTGACTGCACGTGCCTTTGGAATAACTTCTAGCCCTCACCCTGAAAATTTACTTACCTGAAACAATAAAACAGATGCACGAAGCTTAACAGAGTAAAAATCACTCTAATTTACCCCCTCTGTTACATTATATGGCATAAGCATAATTAAAGTTTATGCTTGCTGCAGAAAGGTTAGATTGCTGCAGGCCTTATCTGATCCAAGTAATTCGTAGGCTGCAAGGAAAGCATATTTACATTACCACAAATTAAAAAATCCCTTCTAACCAGGCAGATATCTAAGGAGGTCACAGCTATTAGTATTACAAGCTAATGGAAACCCTGGCAATTTCCTCAAAGGAGACAAAACAATGAGCAAGGAAAAAACTGCTCTGTAAACCAAGATAGCCACCAGGGATAGGAAGAAAATAAACTTAACATATGAAAACAAAAAGCCCAAGAAAGTCTGGAAATAGACAGCTGTGAACGAAGGGGGGAAAGTACTTTAGGAAAAAAAGAAATGAAAGAAAAGCACAGTGGACACTTTTTCATTCTCACACTATTTAGTATACGTGTCAGTCTGCCCCGCCATTACAGAAACTAGTGGTGAAGGTTCTCACACATGAAGAGTTTGAGTCGGTAGGTAAAAGCCTAACGTCCCGTGGCACTAGCAAAACAGAGTTTACATCCACAGAAAAAAAAAAAAAAGAAAAAAGAAAAAAGCAGCACCTGATGTGAATGCTAAAAACACAAAGAAGAGAAGTGTCTTTGCTAATGAAATTAAGCAGCAGCCAAGGATAATGAAGCTCCTTTACTGAGCATTTTTGCCAAGCTCATAGAGATATTCACAAGGAAGATTCTTATAATTAAGCTGAAGCATGGTTTTCAATGTCCTGAGACATCCAGCCTTCATATACCAACACCCACACATCCCACATGCCCAACGCAAAACGCGTGTCACTCTACCAAAACAACTAGAATCTGCTTAAATAAAACACAAGGCTTTTGGCAGTAGCCAAAGGTAAAGGTTTATCTTTTAAATTCTTTGATTAAAAAGTGTCTAACAACATCTCTGTAGGAAACTGAATAAAAAGACTCCACTTCCCGTGCTGCAGAACTGGCTTAAGATAGTTTAGATTTTTTGTCCAATATAAATACTGTATCAGCTATCTCCTTGCATTAGTCATTTCCTCTCACCGAGTTCAATAGGAGGTTAGTGCGTTCTCATATTATGGTAAGATCACACTATAAATCTACACAGAGATTTGCCAGTTATATTGTTTTGGAGAGGCATCTTTTTCCACCGTGGTCTGACTCTGGCCACGGTTCAAAGGCTTCTTTCAATTACAGATATGACAATAGCACTATCTTTGCTTTACAACAAAGATCATTCCACATGGGTAAGGGGAAAAATAACGCAAAGAAAAAGAAGAATGGAAAATATTGTGGTCAAACAAACAGGCCTTCTTTCAAGAAGAAGATAAGTCAGTAAGCAGTACGGTGAAGGGTGGCTGCTTTGGTAGAACAAGACTTCTTAGAACTGAAATAATCAGCTACAGAAATGACAGTTGATCACAAGTAAACAAGCAGATATTGCAAAAATATCCCAAACGAGGCAACATCTGCTACTTGTTTTCAATATTAACTACTAATTTATTTACTAAAAGTTATGTGTTGAAGGAGATCTTTTTATAGGAGCCAGAGTGGACAGGACCAGCAGGGGAGACGGGCGTCTCTGCCAAGGATTTCAGTAACAGCATTACTGGGCTGGACGCATGAATCACTTGCTGAAACTCTACTCCTGTACAATACCCGGATTGTACAGGAAGCCTCGCAAGACGATCGCAATGGCTCCCGCTAGCCGAAAAAAATGCAGTTTATAAGAATAGGCAATATCTGTATAGTTGAGCAGAAAATACTACCGTTTGAATTCTGCTCGCTACAATCCTGAGTGCCGTTTCATTCTGCAGCTTCTCCCTCCCTCCCCTCCCCAGCTGCTCACTGCATCTGTTGGCTTCTGGATACTTCACGCTACTTTCCCTCCCCTTACTTCTGTTTTTTAAGCAAGCAGCACCGTTTTAGAAGATACATTGAAGAGGTAAACACCTTGCAAGTTGTGCATCAAAACCAAAGAGTGCCGACACATGCATACATGTATGTTTAATAAAAGAAAATTTTACTTGACAACTACCTATTTATAAACTCTTCTTTCTTTTTTTTAAATGAAAATGAAAAGATTGAAGATATTATTCTGGAGTATACAGGAATGTGGCAAAGTAATACCCAGGCAGCCAGCATCTACTACTCTGCAAAACCTATTTCTGCACAGGGTGCTGATTTTAGTGGCTTAGCAGCAGCTCAATGGCTGCAAAATAAAGACACTCAATTAACAAGCACAACAAAGAGGGGCCAATGCTTCTGTTAACAGTATTTACAGTCAGGATCTGGCCCTGATCTTGCTCCCACTGACCACAAGTGAGAGTTTTGCTGGTTTTGGCAGCAGTAATATTCTAAATACAGAAATGCAAAATAGAAACCCTTTTCTTCCTAAAGGGGGAGACTATAGATCATAGATAATTTAAAAGGAATAAGCCTCAAACCAAAGAGGGAAAAAAAGAGGACTCCTTTTCACTTAGATGAGAAAATTTAAGGGCATCCACTTCTCTGCTGAGCATATAATCACAATTCAATGAAGCATACCCTGGCTTTGATGCTTAGCCCACTTCTCACACCTTGGATAAACAGCACCTCATCAAAAGTTTGCACTTAGGCGATGGGGGAGGGAGGTTAGCCCTCCCTCTTTTATTGCTAATATTTTTATTCTAGGTCTCAAAAAGGTTGCCTGAAGCCTCCACATCATTTTCACTATAAAAACAATTGATCTGAAGAATTTACACTTGCTGTATTTAAACGGGTATGCACTACACTTGTTGCAGCTATCCCACAGAGCACGAGACATTCGTGGGAACACTGATGACTGTGTACGTTCAAATGCATTCAGTCGGATCTCTAGGTTCACAGATTTAACACACTGATTACTTTGTACAAGCTCAGCCTATCAGCCCACTTCAACCAACATTCCTGCCCTTGGGCATGTTTTAATATTCCAAAGCCTGGAACAACTCGAAATACAAATTTATCCCCCCCTACACTGTACTGTGGTGTGTGATTCAGAACTTAAAAGCAGTTCCTTGAGCAACAGGAGATCCAGGTCCAAAATACTCAGGTAGGATAGCACAAATACAGTCATTTGCATGAGCTGTAACAATTTTCAATCTGCACTAAACACAGCTTGTCCTTCATGGGTTTGCAAAAATAATTATATGCACATATTACAGTTCCATCTTTATCACTAAATCTCTTGGTAACAGGAATACTGAAGTCCTCTGTAATATTTGTTGCTCTTGAATACAACCACTGCCTTGCTCCATTTTACATCATCCCTTCATGGTGCCGTTTATGACAGGGGCTGAGCTCTTCCAGGGGTCCAGAGAAGCTGAGATTTGTGAAGCTACCAAACATCAGCCAACAAAGCAGACCAAATTAATCTGCTACCAATGAGGCCCACGTGTGCAATACTGGTCCTGACTGTTTCTAACTAAAAACAAAGGCTACTCCTCCTACTGTTATAACCTAAAATACACGAGGCAGAAGATATTTTACACCCTATTTCCAGATATCCCAAAATAAACATGCAGCCACCCATTTTTACCACAAAGTAAATGGAGGGGGAAGAAGACAACAAAAGAAAAAACCCACCAATTTTACCTATTCACCCCACTCTAAATAACAAAGCTGAAGATCCCATGAAATGACACAACAAATCATATCTTGCCCTGGATTATAGGTTTCATATTCATGTTTTAGATTCCTGGTACCAATTATCTGTCTGTACTCTCAGTAAAAACCACAAGGATGTTTTAATTATCTCCAAAAGAAATATTCAAACTGCTTCACCTTGTTTGCTTCGCAGGCAAATGGAAGTGCCTTACCATAGCTGGCTGGCTTTATCTTACTAACATTGATTCTCTACCACTATCTTGAAAACTAATGATGATAATGGTGACAACTGATCTCAACTGTTTTTAACACCCACACTTTCTTCTTCTTCTTTCTTTTTAAGGTAATTTTTTTCTGAGAGTCCGATCTTATATTGTATTTGTATATAAAAAACCCCACAAAGTTATGCGTACAATTTCAGCTGGGCATGTATTTACTGTGTGCAGTGCCTGCTGCTGCTGATAAAGGTACTTGCAAAAATGCACCCTTCTACCTTAAATCAGCTATTTTCAGACCCTGCTCATGAAACCATGTTCTCAGCATGGCTGCGGGCTCTCTTATACAGCTCAAAAAAATATCTCCACAGTTCCCTGCAGCTACAAGTGCCTCCTCCTGCAGTGTTGTACTTCTGCAGGGTCTAACAGGAGTTTCAATGCCTGGCAGAGATCTGGGGAGCACCTCCACAATACCTCTAACAATGTCCTGAAGTTATTTGTTGTGGCACCAGTCCAGGAACACCTCCCTCCTTCCCACTTGCTGCCACCTCCATCACCTCCTCTTGTACCACCACAACTGCTTTGGAGACACAGAGTAAGCTGGACCCACAAACCTGCTCGGGTTCCTGCTCCTGGCTGGCCCTGAGGGGGGAAATCACTTGTGACCTGGCTCAACTCACAGCCCCAGTCCACTGTATAGCCCGCCCAGCTCTGCCAGCACGACTGTGGCATGGACACGACAGGAAGGGCAGGAGCTTTTGGACAGATGAAAAGACAACCCCAGAGATGCAGAGCGAGGCTTCAAAGTCAGCTCAAGCTTCCCTGAGACGCTGCTGGTGCCGGCTCCCTTGGAGAGAGGAGTCCTGCCGCTACTGGGCTTCTCTTCCTCCTCGCTGTGTCGGCCACTGTGGGAGGGGACACAGAATTTGGGTCCCAGGAGACACGGTAACTGTGACTATTTCTTTTGCTGGCAGTGCTAGCTTCAAGCTTTCCTGAAACAACAGCCTTACCTGAGAGATAACGTGGCATCTCTACTGATTATCAAAGCTGTTGAGCCTTGGTTCAGCACACAGACAGCCAAAACATTTGGATTTTAGCTCTTCTGTCCCACCAGTCCCTCCTATGTCTCCTTCCACCTTGCACTTGTAGCAAAAATCCTGTCCCAACATTTTCCAGCATCCCCAGGGCCCCTGGTTTCACAGTCAGAGGGAAATGCTCCATTGCATTGCCAAACACGTGCTTTCACGGTTGGCGGCCGTGCTGGCTGACGGACTGGCCGGACACCCATCCCCAGCCTGATGTTGCCCCCAGCAGTGCCCTACAGGAACCAATATGTGCAGACAGAGGAGCTGTACGGCTGAAACCCACCCCAGAGTACATAACGAATTAAAAACATGAGCGGGACGGAGCAGCTGGAGGAAGCTAGAAGCTTAGGCTCCTTGTTATTTTGAACAAGGGACCAAAGATCAATAAACTAAAGATGTCTCAGGGCACTACAGCACTTACTGCCAAATATGGCCATGGAAAAGGACGTATCGCTAAACAAACCCAGCAATGAGATGCTATTAGCTCAAAATAGAGAACCAGCTTATAGCCTGAGGTAGGAGAGACTGCAAAACTCAGCCAGGAAGAACAGCACAGCTGAGAGCAAATGTTTCATATGTTTCACGTTGCATTAGCAGGAGATTCACAAAGACACGAGCGCTTACTGGAAGCCACTTACCCGAACAATTATCCCCATGCGCTTGCTCTCGTAAGTGAAGGGGAAGATCTGGAGGATGGTGAAGTTCAGGATGTGGCCACCCGGTGTCCTCAGCTGCACGGAGGACTGGTCTCTGCCCACCAGCGTTAAACCCACGCTCTCGGTCCACTGTACCAGGGCCACCTGAGAGGAGAAGGCCATGGTGAGCGGCCAGCCCACGCCACGCCTCCCCTGAGGGGACAGCGGGTAGGGGCTGCAAAGAAGTTCGTTACTCATCAATGGTGCTATAGAGTGGATCCGTCCATATACGCAGGTGCTCCTACGTGGGTCTTTCTGGTGGGCTTTTCCCGAAGTTAGAAGCTTACTAACAGTATTTTCGGGGTTTGGGCAGCCCAGCTCCTGTCTGCTTCAGCTGCCAGGCTGTCCTAGACTCTCAGCAGGAGGTGGTCAGCCCCCTGCCTTGACTGCCCCATCCTGAAGGACAACCCTTCAGCAAGGGCAGGCACAGGTACCCTCCACCCAGGCCTGGGGTGCCCAAACCTCAGCTTGGGCACATCAGGTAGATCTCTTTACAAACATTTACTTTTTGAATGTGCTATTTCCCAGCTTGCTGTTTATGAAATCAAGAATCCAAAACGATGCACTCACCCTGAATTTACAATATCAAAGCCAGAAATACTAATGCAGAGCACATTAAAAATTGATATTAAAACTGCAAAGGAACAAAATGAGCTCTGTGTTATACTCTATCTGTTTGGTAGTAACAATTCATCAACAACTTTCAACCTCTGTAGTGATGAGCAAGACAGCTGAAGGCTGGCTCATAGACACTTCTCAGCAAAGAACCCCTTCTCCCCAAAGTTTAAAAAAACCAAATCAAAAAACCCAAAACAAACCCCAGATTTTTCAAGGCACACACCAGAACTCATTTAATTGAACTTATGTGGGTATCATTCTGACTGCAGCTTCTGATATTTAAGGACCCACAACACTGAATTCTTTACAAGCTTTCACTAGATTGCAACCAGAGTCATGACAGAAGACCGAAGTCTTTATTTTGCTTCTCTGACAATCCCCCCAGAAGAATCCCCTCCTCAGCCGACACATCCATCTAAGATTGAGCCTGCTGAGATAGGGGGGTTTAACTCTAGAAGCTGTCTTGGCAGTAACGGATGGGAGCAGCAGCTGACATGAGCCCATATATCACTGGCCTCCAGAAAGGATCAAGGGATACTTTCTCCAAACAGACACGAAATACTGAAGTATTTTGCAGTGACATTTTCAAAGGCATGAGAGTGCTGGGCACATGGTTGCTGCTGACTTGAAGGTTAATCATCCCTTGTACCTTTCAGGGTCTGCCTTTACTGCCTTAAGTGACCACAAATACCTTAGACAAAAATGGAATTTATTTTGGGAAATCACATACATGAGATACAGATAAACACAGAATCTACAAATACCTGTATTGAGTCAAGATTTTACTAGATGAATTGATACAATTGGGTCTAATTGGAGAATCTTTTGTGAACTCAGCTCCCTTTCATCCACAATTAGGCTTAAAAGACAACCTAAAATAAACTTTTACTTTCATAAGGTAGTCTTAACTCACCAGATTAAAAAAAATTAGTTGAGTTGGCTTTGCATTGAAAGACCTTTAAACTAATATGAATCAATGTTTGTTTTAATATTAGCAAGTTTTTGCAGCCTTATTCACAAAGATTACAACAAATCAAAGGCTCTTTCAAGCTTATCTTTTTCAAAAGTTTCCTCAAGCCATTCCTAGTGCATTAAAGTGTGCAGTTAGATAATCCTCCTAACAGTCTCCCAGAGCAGAGATGGAGCTTGGGTTTCTCATACTCTGGTTAATAAATAATTATTGAGAACTTTTCACAGCATGACATTCGTGATGTTCAGTGTCTGCAGCCCATGTTGGTAAGCTGCAAATGTCTGGAGATACAAATCTCTGCTTCCAGCCCAGCCCGTTAAAGCATCTCCTTTGCTACTTTCTTTCACAGACACCTCCCTCCTTCCCTGACAGCGTCTCATTTAAATCCTACGTCAGGAAGCATTTAAACCTCCTGAAAGAAAAGCCTTGAGCAGAGGAACAAATGGATGAGCAGCACGTCAGAGGTGCTAGTCGTGCACACGACACGCTTCAAACTAACTGCATTGCATTGCGCAACGCCAGTCATTTCGGATGGCCCCGAGACCACAAAAGGGTACGTCAATGGAAGGGGAAGAATAATGAAAGAAACCCCCCTTTTCCATGCTGCTCCCAAGCAGGCGTGGGTCCTGTCAGCCCTTAATGGCCCTCCAGGTGAACTGCGTTCAGCCCCGGAGGGGAAGTGTGGCTGACCCCTTTGAACATGCCACTTCCTAGACTCTATAGTACTTAATGAATAATTACCGAGAGAGAAAGTGATATAATTTTGAAGTGATCCTATCAGATGTTCTAAAAGCATTGAAATTACCATCCCCATTCAACAGGCAACACAATGGGCCCAGCCTCTGGGAAGTGCCGCGGCACCGGTGGACAACACTGATGGCAACAGAAGTGCCGACGGCTCTTCTGGTCGGGTCTGGGCACCCCGGGATGGGGAGCACGTTCCCAGCTCGGTGCGAGACAGAAGAGGTTTACTCTGCGCCGTGCAAACAGATAACTAGATGTGCTCTCAGTCACGGCGAAAAGATGAGAAACATTCAAGATGCGAAAATATATTTACAACTTAAACCGAGGAGATTTAAAAGCAGGCATGAAATCCCTCAAACACCTTCAAGAGAGCCCATGCTCCCTGATGAGGGGAAATCAATAAAGTCCCTCACCGCTCTCCAGGAGTTTGCAGCTCTGTCCAGGTCAAGTCAGATACAGATCTGAGCATTACAGCAGAGCAGCTATAGCAGCTCGGCACACTATCCCCCAAACTTTGCTCTTTCCGACGATTAAATTACCCAAGCCACCACCAAAGTGGATATCGACTAATAAATTTCATTCTAAAGAGACAAATTGATCCTTCTGTGCCATGAGGTGCTCTACAAACGTCCCATTTAGGGTTGCCTAGGCAGGCAGACAACAGGCAGAAACCAATTGATCGGTGCACCCTTTCATGTCCTGGCAGCTGTGGCGGGTTGTCAGGGTTAAAGACTGTTTGCCCAGGAATCCCAGGCACTCTTATCTCTGATCAGATTATATCTATTTCATTTCCCCTGTTAGTTACTGTATGGCTACAACTGACACGCTTGCAGAGCCCCAAGGCTGTAACCGATATCTGAATAAAGATACTTCAAGACTTCTAAATGGCAGCGTGCACAGGAAACAAATTTAGGAAATCCTGCTTTCTGTTACAGGAAATGAATCCTATGCCAACTGGTAGAAATTACTCTTGCTGTTAAAGTAAAGAGAATACAAGTTTTTGTACTCATTTCATAAACTGACCTTCCCTGCCATGGCAATATTTTATTGATATAGGATTTCAAAGGCTGGCTTTAACAGGAGTCCAAAGCCATTCCCCTACAGGGAATGTTATTTAACAGCATCGCTCTCTTCTCAAGGACTCGACTTCTGCTGATCCTGCGTTTTGTACCATCTAGTATGACATACACAGAGCATGTCTAAACAATATTTGTATATTGAAGACCTACAGACAAGATTTCCTCAGTGCAGCAAAGCATATCTGATTTCTAAACCCGCTGTAATTCTCTACTTAAGACACCACAAGAAAGGAAAAAAGAATTTAAACAATAATCTTGGAAGGATTAGTTATCATGCTATAGTAAAACAAACAAACAATAATACCTTGGGTATTTGAGACAAATTGCTGCATAAATATTTTAAAGACAGAACTGTATAAAGTGAAAAAGGAACAGAAAAATCACCGACTTCACTATATACCACAGTATATATGTAAACAAACAGAAGATCTGTGCAAAAATAGTCAGTAAATGCTTTAGGAAAAAAAACCTTAAATGCAGATCACAAAAATTACCATCTGGAAGTCATTCAGAACTTGTTTCAATCCAAAGGCAGTTGATTTCTGTAAGCTGTCTTTACATGGGAGAGCAACACATTAGAGGAGAAAAGCAGGTAAGCAAAACACCGACCTAGATTATGTGGTGGGAGAGGACACACACACACACACACACACACACACGCACACTGCTCAGCAGCTCCAAAGCCCGGGAGGAGCAAGTGCGTGTTGTCACTGTAGGCACATCGATGGAGGAGGGGGGAAAAAGCAAAGAGGCAGCTTTTGTATCATACATACTAGAACACATTACGTGAAATGAATGAATTGCCTACTTGGGAAGAATAACACTATAGGGAATATTTTGAATGTACATGAAATGTGGAAACTAACTTTGTGTGCCAGTCTTTCATTAACACATGCAACAATTTCAGAATCCTCAATTTCATAGCCGGGCTAATGAATAAATTTATTTCTATGCAAACAATTTCTCACCTCTAACAATGAGGAAAGCCAGTTTCTCTTTTGATGTCAAAGGTGAAAAGATTATTATCAGAGGCAAATCCATTTTATTTGGGGCAATAAATGGAAGAACCCTTCGAATGTAGTCAAATGGACAATACAATCTCATACTGCCAGTAGGATTCTTATGGGAAGTGTCAAACTTCAGTATCTTTCAATGGCATAGAGCAAGTGTAATTGCACAAATTAGTAGAAAACAAATTGGTTTACCTTGGTTGCACTAAAGAAGGTGTATCCAAGAAGCATAACTAATACATGAAACCGTATTTTATTCCTCCTGTCTTCGTTACAGAAGAAAAGAACACTCTAACTAGATTTTCCAAATTTTGCAGAAGGTGGCAAAGAGCACTTTAATTGTAAGTCCTGTATTGAACCTGATCTCTCAAGTGTCCAATAAAAGTCTCCAGCAAGTCTCTGAAGACCTGCAAAGTTTCTCTCTACTGTACCACCCTGCGTAGCCCTGGCTGGACTGGGTGCCGGCAGAGAACTGGCAGGGCACAGCTTTGCTCAGGGACAAGCTCCTGTGGCCTTCCGTTGCTCTGCAGAATTAGCTGGGGCTCTGGGTCTGTCCCGTCTGCACGGGAAGGGATGTGTCCTGGGTTAGCAGTGCTACCCAGTGTGACTTACAGCTTTTCACTTCGTCTGGAAGTTCGAACACTTTGCAGATCAGGGACAAGCTGACTTGTGGGAGTGCTCTAACCCCCGCCCACAAGTCATTCCCCCCGCCCCCAACAAGACAAGAATGCCTATCATTTACCAAACGTGGTCAAAGGGACTCATGGCCTTGAACTGCAAAATATACCCTGGACAAAAGGTGCAGAAACATGAGCAAAACTCTGCGATGCAGAGGCTGATACAACAGCCAGATACTAGTCACCATGTAGCTCTGTAGCTTCAGGCAGAGAGGCAGATTTGGCTGAAGTATATCAGCTGAGAGGGCACTTATGGTCTATTCATGGGTTATCAGTGCAATAAATGCATTAAAATAGTATCCCCTTCACTAGACTGGAGTACTTTCGCCAAATAATTTTTTTTCCAGCAACAAGCAAGGTCATATTTATATTTTTATACACCCAAATGGATACTGACCTCATCAGGACTGGAGGCCTGGTACACCCTGCAGGAATCCTCATAGTGTCTCTCAGCTTCAGCCTGGTCCGTCACCCCGTTGGACTCGTACACCGGTGTCACATTGTGGCACAGCGCGATTGCCTTCACCGCTTCGTGCACTCGGCTGCTCATGGTTTTACGCACCTTGGTGGCTAAGGTAAGGCCCTTCACAGCAGGTGGGTCCTGAGATTGCTTATAAAAAAGGAAAGCAGAATAAAGTCTTATTGGAGAAAAAAAAAGATTTAAATTAAGTTTTTACTTCAGTGAAGACCATATATATAACAGCTGTGCAGACTCTTACGTCCCCAGGAATGAGATGCACTCTTCATACACCTTAACTCAAACCATCACTGGGAACACACCCTAGCGTAATGCAACTTCTTTATCGTTGTTACCGGTGGAGTAAAGTGCCCCAAAAGATTTACCTACGTTTTTGGAACAGTACGCTAAGAAAAAGACCCTTTGTTGCAGATCCACCAAACACTGATTGGTGAAAGACCAAAGTCAGAAGACTCAGTGAAACCACTTTTTGCTCCACAAAAGACCAGTGGCTCTGAAAATTTAGAGTCAATTTGCTTTCATGTGCAAGAGAATATAATTGCTGAAAACAGAAAACAGATGACTCGTATGGACCTAGAAAATCTTAATTACATTCATTTAATTTTTAATACTATTTTTAGTATCAGAATGGGAGTCTTCAGATAATTGCACAATTACTAAATTATCCTGGTTGAAGAAGGGACACACAGTGATCTAGTTTCCTGCTCTGTTAACCTTTAGTGTCAAGAGGACAAAAGTTTCACTTCCAGGTCAAAGGCCACAACATGGTAAAAATAAGAGCAAAGAATAAGAACTACAGTTCAAAATGAATCATTGCCAGCAAATGCTTCTCATTATAAGGAATCTCACTTGGTGACGATAAACGTTTTATGAGACATATCCTTTACCAGTGTAATTCCACGTGCTATTTTCCACACTCTAGTGATCAGGACACATAAGATCTTCAAATTTAATATTGCTGCTTATCAGCACTGTTGCAACAGGCTTTTACGGAAACAAACAACAGCGAACCCTCAGCTGAAGTGCATTTAGACTGACATACAGCACTAGTCAAATACTGAACTAGTCACAATCACCAAAAGGTTCTTGACAAATATTGAATACTTTGGCAAATAATTAACCAGTAGTCAAGTTTTCTCTGGAGATTGAGTACAAAATGAGGGCAAATAGATCTGAAGTCTGAGGGGTTTTTGGTTTTTTTGTTTGGTTGGTTGTTGTTGTTTGTTTGGTTTTTAAGTACAGTTCAGTCATTTAAGAGTCTCAACACCAAGAGAAGAACCAGATGCTAAGAAAGCAGAGGAGGGAAAGAGAGAGATAGCTAGGAGTTACAGGTTACCTGAGACACATGCCAGTGAAAAAGATAATTACTCAAAATACCAGGTATTTATCTACTATCATATGCTTAGTTAAAAGCACATTGTAGCCTGACAGTCTGCCTAGGGAAAAGCTATGCCACCAACCAGATCACTGAGGTCAAGGAAACCTGCTGTGCATCTTTCCTACCATGAACAAAATCCAAAAATAAAAATCCTATTTACAGTAAGTACATAGTGCCTTTTTCCAGGCAAGACTGCTGGCTTCATGTTTCACTTTGAGGGGGGTATAGAAAGTGCACTTCACTCGAAAAATCTCTCGAGCAAAGCAAAAACAATGTGACATGAAAAACCCAGTTCACTGCATTGGGCGTGCATGCCCAAGAAAAAGCACAGGCACTTCGAAAATGACTTCTGCGGTTTCTGTAGGAATGAAGCAATTCCACAATTATTGAGAAATGAAAATGCTTGACATGTGACATGGGAGTAGTAACTCGTCACTAGCATCTGCAGACTGCGTCTGTGGAATCACATTTTGCAAAAGAGAAAATCTAATTTTCAGTAAGTCACAAGAAAGTTATTTCTAGCTGCAGTTGAAAGAACGGTTATTAACAGAAAATGAAAAATAATGCTTCCATGATTACATAATTAGTGACAATTCTTAAATCTTTTATAAGTACCAGTGGCTGGAACATCAGCCACTGACAGCTGATTATTGTTTTTTTTAAAAGGTAGTAATATTCTTAAGTAAAACCCCATCCCTTGTTTTAAGAAGGAAGTGCGTGTATCTATAGGAAGTTTCAATTGATAAGCATCTTGTCTGCTGTAACATGCTAAGAAATACAGTTTGCTGACCCAGACAAGTCACACGGCATTACCTGGTTATCATACAAAACTGAAATAAGTCTAAGAGTAGAGATGAAAGCTTTTTAGACGCTGGCTCACCCAGTGATACTGAAAGAGGAATGCAAGGGAGAGACTTCCCAAAACAGGATTTTCCTGTTCTATACTTTACATGTTGACTTTGCTGCCTTCTTTAGCTGCAGATATTTCTCAAAGCAGATGTCAGTTATGCACCATATAAGATCATTGGTGCATTAGTGAAAAAGTCCCACTTGTACCATTTTCTTTTTTAACCATCAGGCCTAAAGCAGCGATACTGGCACACTTGTTCTCTGCTACTGCTTACTAAGTACCTATGGTTCCTCTTCCTTTATTATTGCCCCAGTACTCAAACAGCAACTTAATCCACTGAATATTACCCAGAGAGAATTTTTCAACGAAGTAAACACTGTGGTTGCTGTAAATGGTGAATATCTAAATAAAAGTATGCTATTTTACAATCAGACCTCGGTAGCAAGACACAGGCATGTACACGCACACCTACAGATCTATGCACGTGCTGTGGCAGTTAAAGACTGGTGGGTGTGAAACAATCTATGAATGTAATAAGCAATCATGATAATATTTATGTATTAAGCATCCAACGACCTTCAGACTTTTTCAAAAAGTAATGGTTAATAGGCAGATCCCTGCCATATTAATTCACCATTAGCCCAGTGACCCAGAAAACTGTTTTGTAAACAAAGAGTTAAGTAACACAATTTAATTCTACCTGCGTGTATATACTGAATATGTGGCTCTGCACTTCATCCATGGAGTCCAGGCCATAAGCTACCGTTCCCAGGTGAAGTCGCTTGAAGACCATCTCATTCTGCGTAAGAGTTCCTGTAACAGAAGCAGCACCAGACATGGAGCAGGAACCACCACGCCTATTCCCCAGCACACGTTCTCGTCCTTGCTGTCCTCCAAATTCAAGAGAAACTGGGCCAGAAGCTGAATCAGTCACTGCACCAGGCTCTCAGCACAGGCTGAGGCCAGCAAAAATACAATATTAACAAACCTGAGGGCCGATTCTCCCGGGAAGTAGTGGTGCACATCACTGTGCCAGTAAGTAAGAATGAGATTTATCCCAAAGTCAATGCCAGCAAGAGCTGCGGGCATAATTCCGGTCCTGTTGGAACCAAAGAAAACTTCTGGAAACAACTTCAATGGGACCAGGATTTTGAGTCAGACCAAGCTTTTCATTACAGCTTAGGTCTTCTGCATTCAAGCTCAACTTTAAAAGTGTAAGGACTTAGCAGACAGACTGATGGTACATTTCTGCCTACATGTGTAAGTGATCTTCAACTGGCTTTGAAAACTAACTCTAAAAAGTTGCTTTTAATTTTATTTTTACCCTCAGCTTTTGGTTTAATAGCACACTTGAAGTATTCTTTGAAGTAGCATAATATTCCTCTCCTATCTTACTTATAGTGCATTCAGAACAAGAAAAATGCAATTCCCCCCCCCCCCCCAAACCTGATTAAATCATATTGTCAAAGTGGCAGGAAATACATATTGCTTCTAGTCCAAAGAAATCTTACATTATACTCTCTGGCTGGCCAAAAATGTAACAAAATCCAAACAACAACATACCATGACTCAAAACTGTATTTTCTAGATAGATACCTGTTTTGTCTGTAAGCAAATAGGATATCCTCCCCAGCTGCTCAGGAATAGTGCTGGACCGAACCACAGTCCCAGGGATTTTGGAATCTCTGCGGATCACCCAGCTGTAGACAATTTTCCCCATGTCCAGATTCACACGTAAACTATGCAGGAGGAAGGGGAAAAAGAAAATGAAAATGCATCTCCAGTTAAACTTTGGAAAAAATAATTGTGAACGGCACAGTGCAATGAAAGGACACATCTTCCATGCTGAATTTGAGCTGCCAAAGAGGGTATTTTGGGAGAAGTATATTCAAAGTCAGTGGTTGGGTGGCAAATGGGGAGAAGGACTGTGCATTGCTGCAGTGGTACTGTAATTCAAAGACAGATGATAAAATTATCTTGAGAAGAACAGATATGATTTGAGGGGAAGATGGACACAGACAAGTAAGGACAGCGTGATTGATACACAGACAGCAGGTTAAAAATGGAACGGAAATGAATCCCAGACCTACACCGAAAGTAACAATCTACTTGTTAATGTAGTGCAATTAAATATTAAAGTTTAAGTCCCCTCCAAAAGGCAATCAGGTCCTATTACACTACATGCTGTATAAATATCTCTCCTTTTCCATTTTTTGCTCTGCTCTTATCAAGGTAACCAGGCAGCCCAAACACTTGAGAGAAGGGGCCTTAAATGACTAATCCACAGCCTGGGTTAGAGTCACTGAACGGGTGAATATGCTAAACAAATTCAGCAGAAACAACAAAGCAATTCTTATGTTGATTAGTAATTTGATTTCTATTTCTAGATTTGCTTACTTGTCAAATGAGGAACAGATCAAGAGTTTACATGCTTGTTCATACTAGAAGCCTGGAGGAGGATGCAAAGGAAACAGTATTTTGCTGGGAAGAACTAGCAATTGCCTTACCTAATGGGAATGATGTTTGAGAACAGAAGGAGAAATCTTATGATCTGAAGATACCAACGGCCAGCAAAGTGCTGAAGGGCCACCATGACAAGCGAGACCACCACAAGAGCCCCAAACAGGATCTTGGTAAGACAGTTCACTTCCAAATCAAAAAGACCAATCTACAGAAATAAAATAAAGACAAACACACAAGAGAAGACGTGAGCTCAGTGTAATATTCACAAAGGGAATGAACTGCCATATCCAAAGAGCCATTCTCCACTAGTCGACGACTTCTCTTTTAAAACACTACAAACAAATTTAAATTTATAAGCAATACTGTTGCCAGCTTACTAGATAAGAGCTCCATCCTTTGGAAGCTAAGCAATGCATGAAGAGGTGTGAGAGGACGCATGCTGCCAAAAGCTGCAGACTATATAAAATATCCCTGCGCCTTGTCTTAGCTTTGCTATAATAGAAGAATGCAGCAAAATAAGCTTTCCTATTCTAACTGGGACTATCTCATTATAATCATATAAAACAATGTTTTTACCAATCTTAAAAAAGTGAGAAGACACATGCATAATAGGATCAAAAAAATAAGGAGCAATAGGTTCTGCTACGGTAGCTATCTTAAATCATAGGCTAGAAGATATGAATCATTATTCCTATGGAGTTGTCCCTATAGTGTGTATATATAGCATTTGGAAGGATTTTCTTTAAAAAATGATAAATTTCTGCCCCTTTTTATTTATTATAAGACTGTTTCCTTACCATACCTTACTTCTTGGGTTTGAAGTATTCATCACGCTGCGCAGTTCCCTTCCAGTGTAGAGCACAACACCCACAACAGTACCTAAACAAAACAGAGCATGCATCAGCCGCAGAAAAACAACCCTGTTTGTTTTCTCTACAAAAATACTTGTTGGATCCAAAGGCTTGACAGTTGGAAAGGATTTTTAGCAGGCTAATTTCAGAAGCAATAGCAACCAGAAATTAAAAAAGCTGGTCCCTGAAATATAAAACATATGAAAACACAGACTTTGAACAGAAGACATCCTACAAAAAGTCAGTAAGTCTTCAGCCACACTGCCCATATGGTTGGACCTGATGCAGCATCACAGACTGCATCAACTAATGTGCACGGAAAGAGAAGTCACCTGCTTTGCTCTCTCGACTTTCCCTGACTCCCTTTTGATGTCAGTTGTCTCTACCCACTATAAATAAAAAGTTGCTAAGGACTGAGGATTTCTTGGTTTTTCCTCCCACCACTTTGACTCCCACCTAGGTGTGGGTAAGTTTGCCTTACACCAGATAGCGGTCCTTCACTGATTTAATTTTGACCCACAACGCTCTGGGCTACGGTTCTTCTTTATTGGTGAAGGTTGCCACAATCAGAGTAAAACCAATGAATTCCAACAGCTTTCAAAGACAGAATTACCTTATTTTAAAATGTACAATTTACTTTAAGTATTTGTCTAATTGCTGTTCCCACCGAAAGGTGAATCATACCAACTGCTACCTTACTGTAACAGATGGAGCTGCCGGGAGCCTATCAGTGTATTTTAATGCTATGTCCCACAGTTGCTAAAGAGCTGAGAGCAGCAAAGTTCTCCCTTTTCTTCTCGCAGAAACATAATACAGGTTAGCACCATAAATTACTGGGTTTCTACAGATTTCTCTTAAAGACTTTGCAAAAAGCCATAAAGAAAAAGCTATCTACCATCAAGAGTTTAAAAGCTGCTATTGCCAAAGCCTCATTTTTTACTAGAAAATTTTAGGGTCTGTAAAAATGGAGAACAACAATGCTGGAAAAAAAAAAAAAAGCACTGCTTTTTTTGGCAAATACATTGCCATTTTATACTCTGCTATTCCCCTGCTCCCATTAATGATCAAAGTTTTAACAAGCTGTAAGTGAATTATTTTTAAATAAGACTGATTCAAAAGAGGTGGTTTCTAAAAATATGCTGGGAAAAATTCCTTTAAAAAAAAAACAACCCAAACAACAACAAATCACTGGAGCCAGATGGCAGGTGGTGGTAAGATCATCACAATTCAAATCAGCAGATGGCACAGCTACTCCAAATCAACCACAGTCAGTCAGACCCATTCCTACTACAGCAGATGGAGAAAGCCACATAGCTCTGCTTCGTCTTACAAGCAAAGGCTGCCCCAGTGAGAAGGCATCACCACAACTTGACAGCTTTCACTTACAGAAGAAGAAAAATAATATCCACATCTTTTCCTAACAGAAATAACCTACAACATGCTATTTATTACCACCATAGGAGAAACAAAACTGAGTATTATATTGATCAAGTCAGTCAAAATGAGAGGGAAAACCTGCCAGGACTAGAAAACAGCTTGAAGGCACACTGGTATGTATAAAAAGAGTGTTTCTAGTTGTTTAATGGCCACTCAAAACAGAATCAACTGCATAAACCATTTGAAATTATGAAAATAATTTGCAAATGTTATTCCTATTAACTGAACTCACAAAGATGTCTATCTAACAAATAACTTGTTTGGAAAGGAGGATTAGATTCAAACGGTAAGTTCATTTGGGCAGAGAGGAGGTCATTGCATGCCTTGATACAGACACCAGGACCACCCGGGCCTTCTAAACAGCACTGAAGTAGCAACCAGGTGGAGCAGAGTGTGTGCTGAGCCCTGCTTCGGGGAAAGACGCCTGCACCTGCGCGTATACTACACGCAGCGGAGTGTACAGCAGAGGAAGAGCTTCTACCCCCAGCAGGCAGGGGCTGTGAGCGTGCTGAGGGCAGGAGAGCATTCCCCTCTGACTTCAGTAGGGCTATTCACTAACACCTCCCTGTGTTAGGCTCAGCCACGGCAGTGTGAGATCTGCAACGGTTCAAGAGCTGGTACAAATTAAAGCTTCGATACAAGAGGCAAGAAAGCCCCCCCAGGAAAGGGGACTGCGAGGAGAGGAGCCATACAGGACAAAATCACAAGAAAAATGGCTTTCCGTTTCTCCATCTATTTTATTCAAAAGCAGGATGAGCTGAGACTCATGCATTAAGCAGCCTGATGGGTATTAGAAGCTGCCAGGCTGACTACATGTGTCTACACTCGGAGGGGCGGAAGGTAGGTTACCTCCTGCATGGCAATTACTAATCTATAACTAGATTACTAACTTGAGTAAATTTTAGTTGGACCTTGATTAAATTGTATTTGGACAACTAGTTTTTTTACAATCCCTTGGTCACAGCACTGTGACAACACTGTAATACATTTCAAAGAAGAGTCAGAGCAGGATTAGATAGGAACATACAGGAAGAAAATGTATTCACTGTTTTCTGCTTTAAAAAGAACAAATCAATACCTTTTCAGTGCTTCAAAAAAAACCTTTTGAAGTTCATGTTCCTTCCCGTTATTATTAATTCCATGTACACCTTGGTACCGCACTGTCAAGTCTCTCCATTCAACAACTTTAATTCCAGAACCGTACTACAGAATTTCACTCTCCTCCAGCTGTCGCCCTGCAAACTTTGCAAGTGCACTGGACAGGAGAGGAACAAGGCTTTTACTTTGACAAGCCTCTACAAGAGGGCATTGATTAATCTCAGGCCTTGGGAGCTTATCGTATATATAAGCCAAAATCTGTCAAAGAATTTTTAAAAGTATATAAGATGAACTCAATGGAAGCACTTACCTGGAAATCTTTCATCTTAGCTTCTGTTACCAGAATCTATTTGACACCATTTCTGTTACAGATTAGGATGTCAATGTGGAGAGCAATTAAGTGCTATTCTGGTCCTAGATGCTAAAGAAGTGCCCAAAGGCCACTCCAATTCTTTCTCATCTAGGAATGTCCAAGAGGCAATTAGATGTCAGCTCAGCTCCCCAGAGGTGTTAGGACAAGTGGGAAACCTCATTCCAGCTGCTAATTTCTCCAACTGACACAGATTATTATTCCATTACAAAAAGACCTTTAAAAATTGTTAACATATTCCCTTAAAAAAAAATTTACACATGCCTCCATCTTACCTGATGCAATCACTGTGCTGGCCCATAGGGTGTTTTCTATGCTCAAACTTTCATTTACTGCAGGGTCGCTGTCCTCCTGCAACACAATAAAAAGAAAAATAAACAAACTTGTCTGTAATGCAAAAAACCAGCGGATGACAAGAGTCATACAGAGGTGTTTGGAGAGGGATGCTGGGAGAGTTGGTAGAGGGCTTCTTGATAGGATGGAGGATTTTCATAAACCCAGGTAAATCTCCGGTTGGGTTAAAAACATGAGCACTTTGTTTCAGTGGAACAGAAGGATGGGGGGGGGGAGAAATCTATTAAGATACCTCTGCCTGTTGAAGGCCCCCAGGAATCATAAATGAGACGGGGATTTGTTGGCTGCTCTCCAGGGACTACAGTAAAATGTTCCCTCACTTGGCTCATGCAGATTAATAGCATTTCACCTGGTACTGTAAGATCTCACTGAGAACCTGTTAGGACTGCTCAGTGATGCCTGGGAAGTTGTCTGATACGCACCAGAGAACAGTTACAAGAAAGCGCGATTCCTCTTAGGCACCAAAAGATTAATTCTACACAATTGTACCTTTGCATGAGAAAGTAAATTAATGTCTGTGCAGGTTTTGTACAAGAACTGCCTCCCCAAGCCACACAAATTCCTCTTTCGTGCCAGCACTATTAAATCAGATTCAACTGTGCCACATAAAGATAAAAGGGCAAAACCTACTATTTTGAAGTGAAATACCAGCAAACAACTTCTAAAAAGCTGTAACTGTCTCCTGTTTGTTACAAAACCATTTGTCCTCTGAAAGCTCCCCAAGGGTATTAGAAAAATCTCTCAAAATTTTCATAATCCCACTGAGAGGAAAACACCCAACCTTTTGCCCCAAGTAGGCAATGCATCTTCCCAACAACTCAAAAGATGTATTTTTAATGGTGATATTTCACAGTGCCTCTGAGCTGCTGCCCTCTGAAATAGGAGGCAGATATAACTGAGTTCACATAGGCTGCATGCAATCGAAGGCAAAAAACCAGCTGACTGAATTAAGACTGCTATTGCCTGATCTAGCCAAGATCCCCTGTCTTTTCACAATTAAAGGATTTTAATCCTACAGAGCCCACGGTGGTCCAGATTTCCTTCTGAACAGGCACCATGAATACTTAACTACCAATCTCCATCCGAATGTTCAGGTCTAATACCTTCAGAGTAAGGTCCTTAATCCAAAACAGCCTATGACATTGTCTCCAAGTCAAAGCTTCAATAACCATATTTTTGTTTCAGATTTATTTCATAGATTTTATGAAGGAAAAAAAAAGAAAAAAGAAAAGAAAAAAGGAAGGAACAGACAAGGAATGGTAAGAGAGACTGCACTTTTTCTCCTGAAAAACTCTGGCATCCTAGTAGCATTCAGCAGGTTTGCATAGCAAACACTACGTATATGATTTCAAGCATATGTCAACAAGACTCACCCTTGTGAAGGTCCCTACGAAATTATGTATATCAATATTGGGTTCTTCTGCATATACATAGGATCGGATTTGCAGTAGGTCCTATAAAACAGACATGTTTGGACAGTTAGACAATGACATTTTAATAATGTACAAATGTTTCTACCGAAATACTTTGAGCAAGAGTATCAAGTTAAGATAATTACTAAATTATATTACTTACTGGAGCCCAACTGTCTAAGAGAAAATACAATTGTTCTACCAGCCTCACTGAAGAGTATTTCTTGAACTGATACCTGAGAGACTCCTGGGAGTTACTTAGATGTCAGTGCCCCATAAAAGAAATTTCAGCCAGAATAATCAAGACAGCCTAAGACACTTATTACTTCATAGCAAAGAAGGTTTGGACTAGTCTTCCAAGGCAACCAAGGAACACCCCATCACTCAGTATTTAGTTCAGGATGCTACTGTCACTAGGAACAGTTCTGTAGTGACAAGAAGATACGCCAATTCTGCACAGTGTTTTCACTGCTGAGTCCTACACATGCATAAACTATTCACTCCATGGAGAGAATGCCTTGCTTCAAAGCCTTTCTATAAAATAAACTTCTTGCACTTTTTACAGATAGAACATCAATAAAACAGGTACTTAGATTCCTCCCTCCTTCCCACCCCCCTTTTTTTAAAAAGAAAAAGAAAAAAACACATTAACTACTTTAGCTAGAGATTTTGGGAAACAGCATGTTTGATGGAAGTTGTATGCTTATTTCAGATCATACAGTGGAGGTTCCATGGTGACACTCCTCCTTTCATAACGGCAAGCAACAAAAAATTAACTGCCTCTGAAGCCATTTCATGAAAATGCATGAATTGTGCCTCCGAACATACTGCCGTGCAAGGAATGAAAGGCAGCATTTGAGAAGTACCACCACCAAGGGTACCTATCCCACAACAAGACCTATCCTGCAGTAAGTTACTGCAAAGGTCTCTGGAGAGGAAAAAGAAAATAGGAGCAACCTACCATTTAGCCACCTCCTGCTGCAAGGTCATTCTCTAGCTGCCAACCCCAGTGCTACCTGCACAGCTTTGCAGTGCCAGCCACGCAGCACCCAGACACCTAGCTCCACCTCACGTGAAATCTTGCCTGGAGCTCGGGAAGAGCTGGCTTACCCTTATATTCTTTGTTGCCAAAGCTAATCTATAACGTGTGCTGAGCCCTGTGCAGAACAATGCTGCATTAACCTGTTTCTCAAACAGCCCATTAACTGAAGCACCTGAACGTTTTTCAGGTAAAACAGATAACACGTGTTTACCAAGTAGAATATTTTGTACAAAGGCAGCTTACAGAAGCAGTTGGCAGTCTCTGAGTACAGGTAACAGGCAGCCGCAATTTCCAGTCTGTCTCACCATCCAGCTGGTCAGTGCGAAGGAAGCAAGACCCTGTGGATTTTCAACACCAGTCAGTGCTCTTTCCAGACCTGTCTTAGGTACACCTATAGCTCATGAAATGAGCTATGTATCTAGGACACCCTTCTTTCTTTGGAAACAGTATCTGATTTCAAGTAACACTTGTTAACAATGTAAGAATGATACTCTTGCATCACCCGTTCATTTCCTTCCACTAGTCCAGAACATAGTGAGACTCTGCACTGTATCTTTAAGACATTTGAAATGTTCTCATTAGTCTTTATGTTTTTTAATGCTTCTGATCAAACATTTCCTTACCCCACACTTAAAACAAACCTGAATGGCAAGTAAAATGATTTACATCTATAATGCAAACCATTGTGCAACCTGATTCATTCACCCTGGATTCAACCACCTACGTTCTTTGATTAGCAAACAAAAACAGAGGATAACATCCTGAGAAGTGGTGGTCCATAAAAGCATTTGAATTCTCTGTCTCTCTAAAATTTTACTATTATCTCTTTCTTTCACATTTCCAAAAGATAATTTTCTCTAAACAACCAGTGAAAGGTTAATGGCTATTTTGACAATTGGTTCCAGATGTTTACCATTCTTCTCCGACGTCCTCAGGAAGATCATGTCAGCAGGGACCCGCTGGTTCTGTTAGGAGAAGAAAGGCCATTATTGTGCATACACCCCTGCACGCGTGTGCAGCCGCCTTCCACAGCCCCACCGTGACAAGCAAAAGGGGTATGGAGGAGAAAGAGGATTTCTTTGTCAAACTGAAGCTTGGTATTCATTTTGCTTTGAATCCTAAACTTGCTTCCCTGCAGAATTCCAAGTGCAGAATAATAACTGGTGCCAGCTCCCACTGACCAGACCGAGCAACAGCTAGGTTTACAAAAGAGCTAGTGAGTAACTCCAGAAGTATGAAGAAATTTTAAACTAGTGCTGCTTTCCTTTCAAGAAGTCCCATGCTAGAAGAAAGCATATATCTGGAGTCCACCACTACCATTTTTCTTTTTTTTTGTACTGTGTATTTTCAGACTAAGTTTTAGAGGACATAACTGCTTGCAGAGAGTGTGTGAAAAAGGGGGCAGGTGGGAGAGGGAGAAACCCCGAAAAGTGATTAAATATTATAACTAGTGTTCAACACTTGATATTCTGAGCCTATCGTAAAACAAACGTGACTTCAAAATATCTCATTTTCTATGGTCTTGCAAAAAAAGTACTCTACAAAGAAAAGATACACATGAAGGCTAACCTTTTCAACAATGATGAGGTCGCCTACTTGTATATTAGAGCTCTTCACCTTCACAGTCCCTGCAAAGGAAAGATATCAGTGCATTAGAGCAGCAGCAGGACAGGGTTTGTGGGTGCTGTGTGATGCTCCTTACCTCCCTTCCTTCCACTTCACTATTCTGGAGAAAATGGGTAACTTTTCTATCACAAGAATTAGGCAATGCTGCCCTGTAAAGACTTACTGAGTCTACCGCTCCCACTGGGTAAAGCAGTAGGTTTCAATCTGCGAAAAGGGCTGAAAGCCCCTTGTCTAACAGCTCCAGAGCCCAGCCCTGGACACAGAAACCCCCCGGTCACTCTCTAGTGACAACTCTGAAACAAGCCCTTAAACTTTTTTACATACTGTTTAACCCAGGAATTTGAAAATACTTTTGGTGTCAGGCAGACAACAGAGCAAGAACAGAAAAATTACAATAGGGAACCATCAACGCCTGACTCCTCTTCCCTAGGTGGCTGAAAATTTAAAGCTCAACTCCCAGGCCAAGAGCTGGAAGCCATAAGTAAAATGGGCCCATCTTAAAAACCAGGCTCATTTCCTTCCGTGCTGCAGCTCTTGTATCTGGCTCAGCTCGACCACCTCTCCTTTGCCTCTCGGCGGACGCAGCCCGAACAAGCCCTGCAGAGTATGGGTCCTACAGAAAACGCGTAAATATTTATTTCTTTGCAGCTGTCAAACATTTCCCAGTTGCTTTAAAACAGGGGATTAATTTAACAATTGGCTAGTAATTTCAAATCATTAGCCAGCTCTAGATTTGGCTTCTCAGACTAACTAGTGATTTATAATCAGTTAATTTGAACCCTGCCTCTATGTGTCTGTCTGTTATATTTCAACAAAAGCCTCTTTAATCTGCTGTGATTTGAGTGGAAGTGGGGGAGTCACGTGGAGCTCACCCTGGCATGGACAACACTCCTACTGTACCTCAAAATTCATGGGCTAACTGGCCAGATAGCAGCTCAGGAGGAAAGGAGAAGGGGGAAGGGAGGGGGAATAGAAATTAGCACAAAGCACAAAGGTCACTAGCATTTTACTACTGGCAGTCCCTTCATTAGCATCCTTCTCAGGATATGCTTCAGTGTTTCTACTCCAAATTAACAATGAAAGCCATTCTGGGCTCCCAGCAGCCTGCTGCTTTGGTGACACACTGTGTGCTTAACAACATGCTTCATCACTGCTGCTAATAAATGCAGACTTCCTTACATGCTGTAATTATTCCTACAAATTATAAGCAGTCATGGCCCATTTCACAAATATCTCATAGGTCTTTCGTGGATTCTGGGTTTTGCCTTGCAAGATTTTTAGTTTAAAAAAGGGTAAACAAAACAAATACTGGGCTAAAGACATCTCTGCCAGGGCAGGAAGCATACCGGGGATTAAGAGTCCATTACGCAGAGGCTTGAAAAGAAAAGCCGCACTCCAAGAGGATCCAAAAAAGCATCCCTGGCAGTCTTCTGTATGGGCTATACAAAGTTAGGTACTATGACACTAAAAGGGTCTGACAGATAACATCTCTTCCTCCCCTTTTAATACGGTTATTCACGAAACAACAAAAAGTGCTTTTGAATATTCTCCTGTGTAAAGGAGGAAAAAAAACCTCGTGTGCTCTCCCCACACAGGCATAGCAATTCCTAAACCACTGTGCAAAAAAGCTCTTGGAAGGGGAGGTGGAATTGTTTAACCATATTTTAGGTTTTTCTCTAAAAGATCACAAGGATTTATTTGGTCACTATCAGTATAGGAAGCACTACCTGCAGGGTTCAAGAACAGAAACTTATTTTTGTAGTGCTTTCCTTAATGATGCAAATTCATGCTGGAAAAGAAAAATTCATGCCTGGACAAAGCTACAATGTGATGATTTCCTACCATTATGCATATAAAAAGGCTTTTTGGACCATTATTCTGAAAACAGTATCATCTACTTTCAAATTTTTCCAATACAAGAAAAATCAAAGCAGCTGGAGCAGATTTCTCTTTTTCAGTAACCCCCAATCTCAGCTGTTTTAAGGTAAGAGAAAGAAAGGACCTTTCTAACCAATACACATTTTTATAACTCCTGTATAAATTAGATGCCCTTTTTAGGTAGCAAAGCTAATTCTGCTTTTCCAGCCGTACTCCTGGCCTCCCATGGATGACATCTCTGCAGTATGTACCATATGTCCTGCTAAGAAGGCGCAGGACCAGATGTTTCCTTTGACTCAGGACTCCCATAAAGCAACTTACTTGAATTAGTTTTATTTTGATCTTGGGAATTCTGTAAAGCCTTTTTCTTTCTGTGGGGAAACTACCTCCTAAACATTAGATGTTTTCTCATGCATGTTTAAGAAACTAGCTAATAACACAACTGCTTCATTTCCCAATATTGCTCTGCTATTATTTTTGTAATAATAAATTACCGCTTTTATAAATGCATCTAGAAGTGCTTCCTCTAAATACACACAGCTTTATTTAGCATTTACAACACTTCCAGTTTATATTTTCAGAAGTTAATCAGAATACAAGTCAGTGATTAACACAATTTAAAAAAGCAACTTGTCTTGATCTCTCATTTAAAAAAAAAGAATCAATGCTTAATATCTGATTGGTATTTGTTTCATTCTTTACTGTATCCTGATTTATATTTTTTTTAAAGACAAAAAAGTAGAGACAATAAAATGCAAACAGTTTGTTTCAACTTCAGCTATAGCTTTTGGAATTATCACCAAATCTGCAGTGTGATGGATGTACCATAAAGCAGATTATTTAAAGTATTAAATATATTAGCTGGAAGAGACGCCTTTTTCTACCATGCGAGCACTTAAGTCAAGATTTCACAACAGATCTGCAGACCTTCACTAAGGTACAGATCAAAACGCTTAATTTGGCATTAAAGATGAAGCCAGAGGTTTATTAAAACAAGTCAAATGCATCTGAAAAAAAAAAGGGTTGTTTGGATGTGCTGCACCAAACTTTTGGCTTTTGCAGCCTTATGCTGTATAAACTGTGGAGCAGGACTCAGAGGGTTTGGGAAAATATTGTTTTTATATGGCTGGTAAATGCCAATGATCTGTATCTTAAGTAGCACCCCGCAGTAGGAGGTCTCTTCCCATTTCTTTCTGTGGAGTTTCTCTCTATTATGCAGTGTTACCCGGGGAGGGGGGCTGTGAGAGAAGAAAAACAAACCAAGAATTTGCAAGCACAGTTCTAGCTTTCTATCAAGCAGAAAGTCAGCACACAGACTTCTGAACACAAGGCAGCTTGTAGGTTTATGAATAGGGGATTGAAAATTGATTATTTTTTATTACAATCCAAACAACTGTCCTTTAAATGGAGAGCTTTCTATTAAAAAAAAATGCTTTCCAGAAGTCTGCTGGTTTCATCATTTTGGAACATAAATGCATCATATCGGTAGAAAGAGAAAAGAGGTTCAGGGGGGAGTTTTTTTGATGTTATGTAAAATAAAGGAACACAGAAAATACACTACTGTCTACTCTGCCTCATGCTGCCCTCCAGAAAGATTAGTCCCTGGAATTCAACAACCATATACAAAATAAAATGTGATCCAAAGAGGATTCTCCCTTTTTCCTCTACAAAGCAAGCAGCTTAGTGAATCTTAAAAAGCTTAACAGGAAGAGTGCATGAAAAAAGCTTCACGTACAGGAGCAAAGCTGCAAATCCAAAATACCCCCCCGGGGTGGGGGACCAGGCTGGCGGGTGTGCTGGGGCCGGAGAGCTCCCGGCCAGCGGCAGGAGCTGCGCCCGGCCGCGCCGCAGCTGCGGCTCTGCACAGGGCCGAGGAACCGCACACAAAGAGGACAAGAGGATCCCCATTCGGGAAAGCACTTAAATCTGTGCTTACTTCTATCCCTATTCAAAACTGCACACAAGCATGTGCTTAAGTCTCCCTGACTTCATTCAGACCTAAGTATGTATCTACATCCGCGGGGTTGCACTGGGAGGCCAAGGCTGGAGATGGGAAAAACTATTCTCCAGCCACCTTAACTGCAGCTTAGTGCAAATACTCAGGAGAAATAAAAATAGCTTGGAGAAAGCTACAGCGCTCCACTGGATCCATTATAGCCAGTCTTCAAGACAGCAGTGCTCAGTGTGGAGCCTCACCTAATCCCCCTCCCCCAAAACACTGGCTTTAGAGGTGACACTATTGTGAAGTTTTCAAAAAATTATACAGCAGTATTTCAGAGGGCTTTTGTGCATCAGTACCCTTCTGCACTGCCCCTTTTCAGTACAGGGCTGTGCCAGTATCCTGAAGCATGAACTGCACTATTCAACAAAAAACCAAAAAACAACACCCAAAAGAAACAGCCTGTAAACAGTCCAAGACAAGTCCTACCTGGAGTTTTGTCAGCCACACTGACAATTAATGGTTAACATCAGCTGTTCTCAACTATTTTCATATTTGCTGCTTCTATTTCTGACCTGATGAAGGGCTTCCGTGAAGCTTGCCTACTTTTTCTAACTGTACTAATACATAACAAACCCAACACTCTTCCATCCCCCAGCCATGGTGGGCTCACAAGGTACTTCTCTGCTCCTAGGTGATTCTCAGAGGTGCTAATGTTTTAATCAGTGGAAAAGTAGATGTTCAGGTCTCCTGAAAAGCTTGAGTACTGAGAGTCAGTGAGACACAGAAAATTACTTTTCTCCCCAAACCACGAGACAATCATAAATAATTTTCTGTGTTTTTCCTACTCTAAACTATACTGCTAGAGAGTCTCATCCCTGTTTGTGCACCAAATTTGTGTTAAATAGAGTGGCTTAAGATTTTTGGCTAGTACCCAGCTGCCAATCCTCCTTGGTTTCTTTCAGAAAATTAGAAAAGTTAAAGGACTGGGGGGAGGGAAATCATTCATGGGAAACGTAATAGCAATATGAAAAGAACTAAAGGAGAGGTCAGGGCCCTTATAGATCATTGAATAGAATCCAGAAGGCAACTCTTTTATATCTTTAAATAGATGTAGTACACCCTTCTTGGATGAGGCTTTTGTTGGTTGCCAAGCATTTTAAGTGTCGTAGTAAGAACACGTTATTAAAAGGGGATTTAATATTCAGAAACTCAAACTCCCTAGTTCGGAGTTGTCTCATAATTCCTGGCATGTGAAATATACAGCCTTAAGCAATTACATTTAAAAAGCAGCCTTATTCTTAAAAGTGCAAGTGTTGAAAGCAGCATATTTTTACTATACCTAGTTCACTGCATCTTAATTCAGGGGTATAAACTTTTATAACAAAGAAACTGGAAATGGAAAAAAGAAGTTGCTTAAATTCAGTTCATTCCCTTTTTAAAAACAAAACCCTGGCCTCACCATCATTGTCATGGTATTAGGAGTAACTCCATAGTGAGGCAGCATTAGATTTTTCAAACGAGAATTTAAATGTCTTTGTTAGGTACGGCACAGCTGTAAACAATGGCCAGAGCCAGGGATCAGACACAGCTGAGTTGCAGCCTGGGCTCACTTACAAATGAGGTCTCCAAACTCCTCACAGTTCGAGGAAGGGGCTAAAGATGATGTATACAAAAAAAAAATACAAGAGAAGAGATTGCCGATACTGAGGAACTACATCAGCCGCTGCTAACAGAAACACACAAAAGATGTGATAACATATCACACGGTCTCTTTTAGCAAAGGACTTGCATGATGTAAGTCTCTGTCCGGTACGACCCAGAAAAAACTATGAAACTCAACCGGTATTGCATGTTCAGTAAGTGATGGAACATGTCAGTATGTCAAGCAAGTCACCTTAAATTTAACACATGTACTCACCAGCTCCTTCAGTACACAGAATACTTGTACTTAACTATGATTTGGGGTACCTGTGCTGAAAGGGTCCCCAGTCCTAGACACTAGAACACAGCCTGCCTTCACCCTCAGTAGTTGACTCTACCTCTGCATAACCATCTTCTGACAATTTCACAGACCTGGATGGAATTCTTCTAGTAAAGTGCTTTTGCAAATTATCTGCCTATGTGGATTCTCCTCCCTTTTTTAAGCACACATTTGTTGTTTCTGTTAAAAAATATGAACTGGTAGCTTATAGGAATCCTTCTTACATTTCTCTCTCTTACAGACAGGGTGAACAAGCAAAAAACACATGCCGGGGGAAGACAGATGCACCATTACCAAAACTGGAAAACAAACAAACAAACAAAACCCCCAAACAACGTATCATATCTACTATAGCTCCATTCTTGTTTTCTTCCTACTATACTGTTTGCTGTTTTTCCCTCTTCCTCCCTTCATCCATGCAACATTATGGAGCGCTTCTCTCAAGTCACAGCTTTGCAGGAAGGAAAACACATTTCCCTTCTGGAAACACCCACCTCCACAACCTAGAGCAATTCAGATCCAGTTTCATTTTCTTTGGTGACTCCAACCCACCAAGAAGGGACAGTAATTGGGAAAGACGTTTTGGTCTACACTGGAGTTAAGAGCAAGCAGGGTTTAAAAATACCATGTCAGCTGCTTGGAAGGTCACCCCTGCCTGGTGCTGGCTGCAGTGAACTCCCAGCCCACCAAGCAGGCTCCTGCACGTGTAAACGCACTGGCTGCCCACTCCCCACGCCTCGAGTCGCCAAGATGGTGCTCTGAAGCTATCTGAAGCAATTAACACACACACCCCTCGCATTAGCTGTACGTCTCCCTAGGAAACGCTCAGCAAAGCCCAGCATCCACCGCAGCCTGGTGAGGAGCCACCCACAAGAAGCCACCCGGACCCCCGAGGCCTCTGCAGCGGCAGGAGCAGCGGCGTGGCCGTGAAGCCACGTGCCTGCGAGCCCATAACCCCCTCCCCATTCCTTGAACTCTGCTTCTCCGACTGTCAGCAGCGTTTGATTGAGTTGCAACCCCCGGCGCTGCCGCGGCCGCGCCAGGATGCAGCGGGCACGCTGGAGCCGCCAAGCCGACCTCTCGCTGTGAGCTTGCTGTAGATCTGCGAGTTCACTTCCTTGTCGCGCATGTAACATCTGATCTCCTCCGCGGCCTCTCGGATGACGGTAACAGCAAGCACAAATCCCTAAAAGGAGCATGGGGCGGGGGGGGGAAGAATGGATGAAAAGGTCAGGAAAAATCACATCTGCCTCTAATAAGAGCAATATTTATCAGTACCAATGCCAACAATCTGCACTTCCTTATTCTATTTTCTCTCACTAAATCATTATAGGGATATAAGGGACAGCGTTGCTGTCCAGAACTCCCAATAGCAAACTGACAGCAGACTTGTTGCTTAAAAAATTATGATTGTGTTTCTTAGCTTTACCATGATGCTCTGCCAGTACCTCCCAAGCAAATCTTTGTAAAGTTTATCTGAAGAGTGTAAATAACCTATTTCGTCTCTCTTCACAGGTGAGTAATCAAGACTGAAAGGGGTTACACAAAAGTCCAATGTAAGACAGGATCCCTCAAATGTCAGTACTCCCTCCACCACAGAGCCAAAGTTAGCTCACCTAATCTGGGAGATTTCTTTGTATAGAAATCGATATAGAAATTTATATAACCTCTTTTTTATATATATACACACAGATATATACTTATATAATGCATGTGTATGTATACACACACTCAACCTACACAAATAAGCACTCTAAACATATTAATGCGAACTACTCATAGTATAATTATACACTTGTCTGATGAGGGTTTCAGTCCTACTTTTCTGTGGATATGAGCAGTCATTTCATTTCCTCTTGTCATGAGGACAATGCCCACGTCACATCCTTCACAACATAAAAAATAACTAAAATTAATGCAAACCAATTCTTTATGGGGCTAGTACCACAAAGTCATTTTTTTTGTTAAGCACTATTCAGCTCAGACTCACTAAACAGGTAAAACACTCCTCATCCGTTACGGCAGAAAAATGAACTTTTTACAACCTGTATGCTTGAAAATTGCAACCATGTACTGATTATCTCTGTCAATAAGAAACCTTTTTATCTTAAGAAGGGGGCAGGGTGATGTTAGAAACTGAGGTTTACATGAAAAACACATGAAAAGGTCTGTAAATACCCACCTACCCAAACAGGAGATTTTGCCAGTGGGTTGCAATTTCCAACTTAAAATAACTTTATTTTTAGAAAGAACGGCTGTGCACACACCTCCAAAAACCATGTGTACAAGTTGTTAAGCTGGGCACAAAGAACTTGTGAACCTGAACTCCACAACCACCTCAGGAAAATCTTGCTGTGGAGCATTGCTAACACTACCCAACACAATAACAATTCAAATCCTCACATTTTTTTTAAACAAAGCAAAATGATGAAGAATGACCTAAGAGCTATTAAGACTGAAGGAGAGCAGTTTCTTTAATAATTAAAATACTGAGGTACACTTCACCTGCTGGCTCTCACAATCCTATAATAAAACAAAATAGTCCCTATTTCTAGTACATACATATGCGTCATTATTTAAAAACGCAGACACATGAAGAGACCCAAGGATGGGCATTTACTTTTTTTAAAAAATGCCTGTATTCAATCCTGTATCTACAAACATTGAAAGTAAGAAGCCATTAATACAGTATTTTCAGAGAAGCGTTTCACCCCCCAGTGTTCAGGACCACGACCGTCTGTTTTGCACCACCGTGGAAGATCTCTCATTCCCATAACCAACAAATCAAAAAAAGAATGAACATTTCTCTTCTATTTACAAGTTGCATTTGTGCATTTAGCTAGAAATTCCTATCTGCTTTCCAAAATAAAATAAGTCAGTTATTTTCAGCTTTTGTTTCAGCTGTTTGAATAGTCTTCAAATAATCACCCCAAAATATTCCCACATGTGCCAACTCACTGTGTCATCTCATATATCATTCCATCCCCAACACTCGCATTAGCAGCCAGTAATGAACAAAGACCTTTCTTACCCTGCTTTCTGGCAGCTCATATGCCAAATTCTAATTGCTCACCTGGCACACAAAGTCACAACTGCCTATACAAAACCCAGAAAGACAGATCCTCTGTGTGCATGTATACTTTATTTATAGGACAGGATCTTGTGAAACTAGCATTAGATTCACACAGCAAATGCAATACAGCACACACTGGAGAGAGAATTCCGCGAGATACAGGCTTTAACATGAACAGAATTTAGCAGCAATGTCCCAAAGCTGCCCCTTCACTTCTTTCTGGCTTTTACTGGGGATTTCACTGTACTGAAAGTCTAAAAGGCAGGAAAATTTTCCTTTGCTCCTCCTCAGCTCCCTCAGTAGAGCCATGAATTTTTACCACCACCATTTCTCAAATCAGTGCACAACTAGTGTCTTAGAAAGAGCCCTGTGGTTTCTTAATCAATTTTCAGTTGGTTCTGTGTCATTCCTTTGAAGTAAAAAGGATACCTATCCTTGGAGATTTTCAGAACTCAGGTAGATGAGTTAAACCAACCTAAGTTTAAAGACAGCTGTGCTTTGAGCAGACAGTTGGACCAGATGTCCCTCTGAACCAAAACTATTCTACAATACTATGAGCTGAAGTGCAGCAGAGAAGTTATTCACATAGAAAGAGAAATAATAATGTTATTGGGATAAAAGAAAAAAATATATAGGTACCTATATTTAAGCATTTAAGCATTTGTAACTGGCTCATGCAGTGCATTTTAGAGATTTAAGCAGCCCATTCTATGCAACTATTCCTCTTTCTGTCCTTTGACTGCACTGGAGTTTCTGCTTCAAAACTGATTATTATCGATTTCCTTTGATCGCAGGTGAAACACATGACTATCAAAAAGAAGAGGGCACATAGTTTACACGAAGAGAAGAGTATCTGCACCTTGAGCGAGTGCAAATATGTCTCCATATATTTATTTTTATACGTGGGAAATTTGTGGAGGGGTGTTTCTCAGTTTTTTCATTTGTTTTTTTACAACGTGGTTTAACTATGAAGCAGCCTGTTGACCTATCCCAAGGCCACAGGTCAAACTGTTTTGGGGGCAGCATAATTTGCCATCATTGCACATATGGCCACTCATTAAGGTCACTTTTGAAAGGTGCCCTTCAGTCCTTCACTGCAGTTGCCAGGCTGGTCTGGGCTCCTGCAAGCGCTGGCCCTTGCATGATCACCCCGGGAGGGTGCAACACCCCACGCAGACCCTCCATGAGCACACCCTACGTTCAGATGCCGCTGTGAAAAAGACACACATTGACAGGGAAATATATTTGCTCCGGTCTCCATTCATTTTCTCATGTTACTCATGACGCCCCGCAGCCAGTGGTGAGAGGTCTGCGCCTGTTGCGATGAACAACTTGGGGGCAGAGTCCTCTCACATCCCTGTCAAACTTCTACAAAATAATCTTAAAGCCAGAACAGGCTTCTACACTACAACATGTACAGAGCAGGCCTGAAGAAGTAAGCTAACAAAATGATTTAAGGTGCAACCTTACATCCTAGAGAAAGGGCAGCACAAGGAATTTTGTCAAACACTGAAACTTTCTTGAATAAATAAGCCTTAAATGACCTACCAGAGGAACCCAGTATGTGTAAAGTGCGCCAAGCCTCATTTCAACGACAAATTGAGAGCAGGCCAAAAGCAAGAAATAAAGGTTGAAGAAGTATTTGAACTGGTTAAACAACACCTAAAAAAATGAAAACAAAGATGAGGGAGGAGATTAACGGAGCTCAGAAGTTATACATATTGAACTAACCAGCAGAAACATTTTTGCATGCTCCTCTAGTGTCTAAACACTAACTTAGGGCAGTCTTAAAGTAGTCCTGGACACCCAGGACAGATCCGTGTCTGGTTTGCTGCTCCCCTAAGGCAGCCTTTGCAGGAGGCCCACCAAACACAACCCAAACATTAATCATTTCCTCCAGCTCCAGGTTCTGCATCTGTCTACTGTAAAACCACTGAAACCGGGGAAAGTGTTGGGGCAGGATGATGAAAAGAGACTTTCTTCACACTTACCCCAGGGAGAAACGTAAAAAAGTTGTATTTCTGATTGTTGATCACATTGCGAGGGTATCTCTGGTCTCTCTTCTCTGGATGGCCGAGCCAAACAGTACGAGGCCTTGGGTCTCTCCTCCCGCAGCATCTTAAGCACTCACAACACCTATAGAAGGAACACTAATTAATTAATGAGGTCATTTTTAACATGTTCCTATGACTCACACGTGCACTCCAGACCCTCTCCGCCAGCCAGGCAGAACAGCTGAGCATCACTTTTTCACCTGTCACTCACCACCTCTCATCTGTCAATTATCCACTGTATTACAACCCAGAGCTTGACTTCCTACCAAATACAGCCACTCCACCTGGTACAGCCACTGCAGACCTGCCTCGCAGTCCGTCGAGCTATGAGCAAACATCTCGTACGGTGTTGGAGCTGTTACTAAAACATCACGCAAGCACGTGTTCCAAGCTGGGCAGGCCCGCGGCAGTGCTAGAAATGTGCCTGCAGCAACGAGGGGTGGGGAGGGTCCTCGTTTTGCTTTCAAGAAAATGACACATGGAGAAGAGTGGACCAAGCTCATCACCACACTGAGTCGGTGCTGGCTGCCGGGAGAGCTTCTCCCTCCTGTGAACGGAAGGGCTTCAGGAAGCAAGGAGGTGTGGGGTACAGGCAGAAAGGTCCCCCCTTGCACTGATCCTGGATTGCAGGTTTTATGCCAGAAAGCTCCCATGAAAAAAAATAGTAACAGGTGCTTTCTTTTATTTCTTCTGTTTCCTTGTTGGTGTATGGCAACTCCCTCAAAAGGAGGCTTTTCCATTTTACAAACTGAACTTAAACAGGAAAGCATGTACGTAAAGTGATCTTGTATGTACTAAAGAAAAGAAGAGATGAGACAGACAGAGATTCTCCTCCTTCCCTGCAACCCCTACTTCATAGAAATTTATACCTTTTTAACAGAAGGGTTTAATATTTGCATATTTGCATTTTTGCACTTTAAAACAGTCTTGCCAAGGAATAATAATCTATAATCCTCTAAAAATGAAACCTTAACAGGAATCTGAAAATAGATACTAAATGATTACTGATTTTATTTTTACACAGTATTATAGTCATTAGCTCTGTTTATGTTAATGGCAAATTGTATGTTAAATACTAATGAATAATACACATTCTCAGCAACTGAGGACGACAGAACACGCACTGTAGGTCCAGCTACACAGTCTCAGTTTGTTACTTTAGCTGTAGTAATTCGCATTTTCAGCTCTTCAGGTGACAGTCCCACTGCAGCACCACCGTGGAGGCTGCGAGTTTGGGCAGCCCAGACCAACGCCCGGACCCAGCACCACAAACCCAAGCTGCCAGAGAAACGGCTGCAGGGATCCTATTTTCATTCAGATTAGATCAGAGGTTATATTGGACTAATTTTTTTTCCTGCGTTATTGTCTACTTTGTCAGCGGTACCTGTTCTTGTTCTATTAAATATTGTCATGTTTCAGTTATCCAGGAAAACAATCACTTTTTGTATCTCGCAATGCCAGTTTTCAAAAAATTGTCCAAAATAAATAAAATATGAACACGTCGGCATGCTGATTTTTTACTTTTTCAACTCAGGCTTATATTAGAGCCATTTATTTAACATCATTCCTGCCCTTTGCTAAAAGTTCCATGGGAATTCAGGAAAACCACATCAACTTCACTAAAACCGATACAGTTACTACACGATTCCCTGATAGGGTTACTACAGGATTCCCTGATAGGGTTACTACAGGATTCCCTCTTCTCTCCAGGGGAGATGTTTAACACCCAGGCTATGAGATGTGAGCTGAGCTAGCTCTCCGAGCACTTACACCGCCAGTACACGACACCTCACCGAGGGTCCCCTCAGCAGCCCCGGCCCGGCAGGCACCCCGACCTCTCCCCGCTGCTGTCGGGGAGCTCTGGACTCACCAGAGTCAATAAATAAATCCCAGCGATGGCACGTGGTGCCTATATTTGAAATTATCCAAGTTCAAATCTATTAAAATCTAATAACAAAACTGTATTCCCTGTTTTGGAAACCATTGCGCTGCCTACAAACTTCAGGCTAAATGCTGCTTTTCTCAACCAAAAGACGCCGGGATGAGGTGACAGGAAACACTTATTCTCTAGAAGAACGGGGAGGATTAAGGTGTAATTTGTTAAGCAATGGTAACATCAGAGAACTGCGACTTTCCTTCCCAAGGCCGGAGCCCGCCCGCCGCGGCCCCCAGCCGCCCCAGCCCACCCGGCACCAGCTCCAGGTGCCTCGCGGGGCCTTCACCCCGGCTCTCGCGGGGCCTTCACCCCGGCTGCCGCGGCCAGCAAAAACTCAGCTCTCACACGAATTTTAGTGCATAAAACCGTGCACTGCTCAATGTAATGAATCCTTACTTGAGGCAATAAATCAAACAGAGCGTCGGTTACTTTGTGGGAGATGCAAGGACTTATCAGTGATCCCTCTTGTACCTTGAGAAAGCCTCTCTGTTCAAAATCGCAGCATTGTACCCTCCCAAACCCCAAAAGGGTTATTTTTCTGTTGTCACTGCTTCTTACTGAAAGCCAATCTCTTCCCAAGCCCCCTTGTTCCTTTAAAGCCAGCCCTATTGAATTTCATTGACATTTGGGAAAGCCAGTATCAGCCGGATTCATAACCAAAAGCTTCAGAGCTCTTACAAACATCTTTCCAGAAACCACCGCTAAGATCTTTTCTTGAATCATGGCATTCTGCCACAAAAGTTCAGTTAAATACACACCTAACTGAAAGAAATAACTATTTAAGGAAGTACACAAAGCATGTGGCTCGAAGTCGCTGTCTTGCCAGAAGATGCATGCAGCATGATGAACAGAGCTTACAACTCACCACACAGAAGGTGGCTTCCTGCAAAGATACCATTTTTTAATGTTTTATTCCCTGCTGGATGCAAATAAACAGAAAGAAGTGTTATCAGTTAAGTCAGTTCCTTCAGTAGATAAGAGGAATAAAAATCAACTTTGCTTCCAGAAGTAAAGGAAAGTTGTCACCATGTGATTCAGTGCTCCATGAGCAGCTGTAGACGTTAACTTCACAAGGCTGCCTTGCAAGATAATTTCTCACAAGCTCTTAACACTAGACAAAAAGATTTTTGCATAATCAAATTACTGTGACATTATTATATTTCATGAAGAGTGGCAGATGAGCCCTGAAAAGGTGCGTTCTCTCTAGTCTGTGCTCAAGAACAGCCTAAGCCGTAAGGGACACAGGTGCCACCCAAACACAGGAGAGAAGGTTTTCTCGCTCACAGCAGCTTTCAGACCGAAATGCTGACAAGATAAGCAGAGCACTACATAGCACCCACGCATCGGTACTGAAGGAACACGAAATCACAAGTTTTGGATGGTGCCAAATAGTCTCTCACCAGCTCCACACAAGTCAAACCCTCCACTCCAAAACCAGAGTACTTGTAAGGTCCCCCAATTTCAGTAACAATCCCACCGCTTTCACCTATGCACATTTATCACTGACCATGTAGAGGTCAGCTTTATCAAAGCCTCTGCAGCTGCTAACTCTGACTTGCAAACTGGTCCCTTGCTGAAGAAGAGAAAATTAGGAAAAGGCAGGAAAATCTGACGGAAATAAACACAGTGGGTAATGCAAACAGTTAAAAACCCCGATAGCAAGGCACACCTAGATCAACTTACTGGAATAAAATAATTGGAGATGCTTTCCTGTTCAAGTATATACATCAGGCTTCCTACAGACTTTCAGCACCACTACTGCCATCTCTGCTTACCTTTAGACAGGGACATTGCCTACTGTTATTCTGTATTCGTAACATTTCTCAGACAGTGGACTTCCATCTTTGACTATTCCCTAGGTAGTACCATAAAACCATAATTAACATAAGTACCCTAAATGTAGCCCACTTCAAAAAGTTACACTTGCCCCTGAAACTATCTATTTTTGTCAAATCTACAAACTTCTTTTTCTTGTTAAGAAAAACTAACTAGCAGATCTTTCTTCCCCACACAGTTGTGCATAACACCCGCATCTGAAGGCAGTTACCAACATGAGACAAACAGTAAAGCTGGTGTTAAACACTCAAATTCATCAACTCCACTTCAGAAGTATATTTTATTAGCTTGATACCCTTTAATTGCCATTTTCTTTTGTGTTTGCAGATGAAGACCTAAGACAAATAGTCACTTGTATCCCAAATATATTTTCATGGAAAATAGTGAAAATGGTGGTATTTGGATCGCAACAGAAAATAGATGGGGGGGGGGGGTAAAAAAGAAAAAAAAAAAAAGGGCATTTTTCCTTCTTTCACGATGGAGAAAACCACACAAGGTTAGCTTTGATCCCATGTTTTAATGACTGTGAATTCAGAATGATCTCTATGATAAGGCTCCAAGTAAGAGGTTTTGCCCAAGGAAGCAAACCTGGTGTCCACACACCCCGTTTCATCACAACGTGCTTCCCAGTTAGAGAGTCAGTCGTCCTTGTAATCAGACATCTGAAACCAGTTACCTTTGTTTATTTTTTAGGTTGGACCTCTTCTAGGGATTGTACTCAACAGCAAAAATACCTACGCACCTATATCATAATATTTACAAAGGATAAGGCTCAAAGAGGGCACTAGTATAATTTAATATATTTTTTCCTTGTGCTGGGAATTATTTTACAAAGTAAAATTCACCGATACACTCCAAAGAACTTTCCAAATATCTGGGCAGATCTTCAAACCAATACCTAAATCTCCAAAGCAGACTTCCAGACATTTTAATAAGTTCAATAACTTATCAGTATTTTTTCTTCATGAACGTATGAGAAAATGGCAAATGAACCCCACAAACTAATCAGAACGTTTTACCTTAAGAAGAATGTGCTCTGCTGAACATACAATTGTATTGCTTTTAGTCTTTTCCAAATTACTATGAATTCACTAGTCAGTGAATGCTAACACCTAGCACTGCAAAATTGCTTACACTTGCATGGTTCTAAATGAGACAGCAGCCTCCAATACTGACAGCACCTACAAAGGCAGAGAAGTAGAAAGCAATTGCACAAAAGTGAAATTACCCAAAATTTAGCACACGTTCTGCAATCAAATCCATGACCTCTTGTAGCATTGCCACCACAAAGTTACTTGTTGCTGTAAGAATTTTAATTCACAAATGCTGTGTTACTATAAGGTTTGAGAATCAATCTAAAAATAACACAGTTCCAAGGATAAGCAAGAAAGGGCATGGGAGAATCTGCTGTGTAAAAATAACAGTTTTGTGAAATCCCTGCCTGGCTAGAGTCACAGTTTTCGCAACCCCCTGAATTACAGGGAAAGCAAACTGAAAACCTAATTAGACAAACAAAAGAAAAACTTCCTGCCTAGCGAGTTTTTGAAGGTGATTATCAGTAGTGTCAATGCTCAAGTAAAGAATATCCAGCATTTCTACTACGAAGGCTCCTACATAGCCTTTTAGCGCACGGTTTCTATGCAACGTAAAGGAATTTGTTAAAAAAAAAAAAAGTCTAACCAATGAACACAATACTACAACCAGCAGTAACAGAGTCGCACCTTGCAACGCTTTAACCGGGGAGCTTTATCAGGGCTCAGGAATCCCATTACATCATTGTCCCAAAGTTGTGGTGCTGAGCAAGGAACTCACGCACCCATGGCTGAAAACCCCGAAATATCAGCAAATGCTGATCTTTACCCCGTATACATTCAAAGATCACCAAACAGTCTTTGTTACGAGTGTACCGTAACAATGCCGGTGCTGGCATTTAACTCTTACCTATTCTGTGACCTTGTTTTTTCCTCTTGCCCCACAAACCACCCAGCAGCTGCCTGTGCTTTGCCTGGCAGGCACAGAGCAGAAGCCCACAATCCAAACCCCAGGCTAGCGGGAATGTTAAGCGGCGACGGTTATCTCTGCACACTTATTGTGCAAGTGCCAGCCCTTGGCTTGTTGAAATAAGTTAGAAAAGGAGCTTTTGGTAAGAACACAGACATTTCTCAAGCACAGAACCATATGCTCATTCTTATAGGCAGATGTTTATCACCCCCCCAAAGATATTCCATAGCCATAATTTTTACTTTTTTAAACTTTTCAATGATGTCTTAAACTTCCTTAAGGAAGAATCGTTACTAAGCTCATTAGTAATGCTTTGAAATCCTCTATATGACATCTGTGATCCTTACAAAGCACTTTACAGAAACAGGAGTGGCTGTAATGGCAGATCGTGTTTTAACAGACTAATGGCAGGTTTCATTAACCTACCCAGGGTCACATGCAGACAGGACGGTTTCGCTACCTGAACCCTTTCTGTCTTACACATGCTGATGTTGCAATGTGAGTAAACACTGGCCTCCACAGCCACTTTTATTACTGCACCAGGTTGTGTTGGCACAACACGTGGTGTGACACCGGCGAAAGCCCAGCGTTCACCCGCACTGCACGGCTGCTGCGCACTCACGGGAGCCAAAGCAAAAGCTCCCAAAGCTGCCAAGGACTTGTACTGTGAGGAGAGATGGCCATGCCTAGGGTGCAAAGTCCTGAGCCGTGCCGCCAAATATCTGACCTGGGATGCCCACATGCTGGGATGACAAAACACAACTCATACTGAGAGCAAAAGGGAAAGGAGATGCAGAAAGGGGTGGGTGGGGAACCTAACCAGGAACATTTCAGACAGTCTCCTTCTCCCTTTCTTCTCTTCCAGAAACTGAATAATCTTAACCGTGAAAAAAACATTCTGACAAATCAATTCAGTTGGGTACCAGCAATAAAGTACTCTGAGCACATACAAACAAGTACACAAACGTGTTTTCAGATTATCCTGGTGCTCATTAAATAAAAAGTCCTTTTGACTGGTGCTATCAGCTCTTTCCAGTTAATTTACTTGTTCCTCCCTGAAAGAATTTTACAGGCATTGCATAGGTCTGTGATCTACTGTTTCTTTGGATACCATCCCTATTCTTGGGTGGTATCCCATTTCATCCCTATTCTCCAGCTTAAAGACCTGGATGAAGAGGGATGGGCTGCTCAGGCCATCCCATTACTCCAAAGTTTTCTGCTGAGGACAAGGTCAGTGTCACTGGAGGACATTGGCTGTTTCTGGCAGGAAAGAACTATTGGCATTATTAGGAATAATAAAATACTTTCCATCAGGAAATCAAAAGCCTATGTCCTTGAAAGGGAAAGACAGATTGTCTAGAAAAACAGCTGAAAGTTTATATTGCTGCTTAGAGATTCTGATAAAATTAGCTTGTACTTTGCAGGAACGGGAATCAAAGTTACAGAAACGTGAGCAGTTTTCTATAAAAGTTTAGGAATATATATTCCTAAACATTTCTCCTCCGTTTTGCAACTGAAGCATTGAAGAACAGTATTGCAATAGCCCCTGAAGTATAGTAAACTAGCAAGTCACTGTACACCATGAACTTTTAAAAATTATTATCTTACAGAAAGAGCATGAAAAATACAGGAAGACAGCTTATATGGGGAAGCTTATATAGCATTGTGTTACTCACATTTGAAATCATAACTTGGCAAAAATAATAATAAAAAACAAACTCACAAATCCCCAAATAAAATCACAACCACTCAAAAGCATTTATTTCAATGTGAACTGTATCCGAAACTTAGTATGCTGTTTCGGATACAGTATACAGAGTCCTGTAAGTGATGTGGCCCGTAATCTGCACAGGGATCTACATGAATGGGGAAGTGGTGAAGAGCACACAGGTCTACCGTGTACTTCACTTGGGATGATATTGGTTTACAAAAACTCATTCTTAGTGATGATGTAAGAAGCAGTAATACGACAAATTGACTGATTGACAGATGACAAATGGTCAGATGCCAGATTAACAGCCATTAGCAAGAAGCAGGTTTTATTTATAAATGCAGCACGTTTAACGTGATGGAGAAGTATTTGAGAGCGCAAATGAAAAATGCTTTCATCAGCATTTTTCATTTAAAACAAACCTAATGGAAAAGTGTCACATTTGTCTAATACTGGGGTAGTATTTGTCAAATTAGTGCTGAAGTTCATCAACATATTTAATCATTTCTACAACAAGCACATTTCTCAGATGATGTTACTATGTTTCTCACAGGCTGTGCTGTTAAGTCCTTGGCACCTTTAACATACAAACCAACCTTTCACATTTCATTATTTTAAAAGCATATAAAGAATTTTCCATTGATTAAAAAACCCCCAAACAAACAAAAAAACCAGAGCCATGCACAACCGCCTAGCCTTTTCATGCACCTCCACATGATTCAAATATTCCCCTGTTTCAGACTGTGTGAAGGGCAGCTGGGGTGGCTCAGGAAGGGGCCGGGAGCGTTGCTGTTCCTGCAGCTCACTCCTGCCCATCCACCAAGTGCCACGGTGCAGAACAGCTCGGCTGTGGGAAACCAGCCCAGCTCTGCACGCGCCGAGGCACACCCACACGCAGGCAGACGGAGGGCAGGAGCTCCCAGCTCTCTCTGTTGACTTTGAAATGGAATTTGCCATTTTAAATAGAGCCGAAGAGTACACACACGTACAATGGAACGGCCACATGAAATGTTACTGTAAAGCTCCTCCTTCCCCATCTCATTCCCCATTCTTCCCCCTGCATTTCTGGATCAAGGCCTTTCTACATTGCAGAGGCAGCATGAGCACAGCAGTTTGCCCGTTTCAAAAAAACGCCTTGCAGGACTGTGGACTGAGACCATAAGCTATTTAGGGAAGACTTGTGTCATGCACTGAACAGAGCATCTGGGGTGCTTCAGGAACTTGCAGCTCCCTTCCTGGCAGAGCTCAGCCCCTGGGAAGCTCAGACTCACTTGCCATTCCACCAACAGTCCCACTGCAGCTAATGCTATCCTTCCCTCCTAATTGGCACATATCTCATAGTGGTTTTCAGAGTGCTGCAAAGCATTTGGAATAATATGGCTGAATTCAAGGCATGCAGCTGCAGAATTTAGAGCTTAGCCTTTGCAGCAAGGAAGATCCACCTTAAAGTTGTGCTCAGGAACAGATAACCACTTCTCCCACTGGTTTATTAAGTACATGGTTTCTCCTCGACACAGATCTCAGCTGTCTGTACCATCATTCATCTCTGCAAGGCTACTGTGCGAGTTCCTCCCTGGCTTCTCTTCAAAGTACGCCAGAGGCTGAGGCTGTAATGAAAGCCTTGCTTGGATGACACCTGCCCTTTGCTGCCTACATGAGAATTAAGCATTTCTCACTTTTTGTTAACATACATGAAGATTTCTATGAAGTCATTCAGTACATGAACAGAAATCTGTTCCCCACTCCAGAAGACCTCAGGCAGAGTTTTTTGTCAGGGTGAACTTGCCCCCACTGGTGGGGGGAAACTCTCACAGTAGAAATTGCAGTCAGGGCTATGCCAAGGTGAAGTCTTTCAAGACTTGCTTATCCCTGGGTTTTCATGTGTGTCAAGGAAGATGACTTGGAAGTGCTTTTGTCTGGGTTTTTCTCAGAGGGAACAGAAGAAAGAAGGTCTTGATTATGGCTTAGGATTCCCAGGACTCCATCCTGGATGTGACACCAGGGACCCTCCCTGACTTGCTGGCTGATTTCTCCTTTGGTTTATAATACTGTTTTGGATTTGCTGGACTTCAATGCTTTGTTATCCATGCTATCATTTGACCAAGTCACTAACATATCACAGGCTACTTATCAAGAGCTCCCAATATATGGTAGTCCCATCCTCAGAGCTACCAACCCCCAAATCCAAGTTATTCAGACTGCTGTTGAGAAAAATCCTAAACAATCTTCCTTCACAACTTCTTGCTGCCAAAATTTCTTGCTAACAGGAAACATCACCTCTGTGACTCCTAATCAGGTAGAGTTCACAACCAACGAAACATAGCTTAGGTTAGATGAGGGCAACTTCTGTCAGACACTACTAACCACAATGTAATACCCAAGAGGGTCTTGGTGGAGATTAGAGAACTTTAGGAAAAGAAATCATTCAAGAAGCTTTGAGAAATTTCTCAGGCCTCCACCTCTCCTCGATCCCTTTCAATCATGTCACCAAATTAAATGCCATGGTGGCTGCACCTTGTGGAACCTGCCCAGTGATGCATGTGACACAGGCGCTGGGGAATTACTTGCTGCATCACACACACCTCGCAGCTCAGAATCAACTGGCATGGATATTGCTACATTAATTACTTGAAACAATGTTGATAATAAGGATTAATTCTAATCATTAATAAACTATGTAGAACAATTTCAGTTAGAGGAATCTGAATCAAAACTATCAACCAAAAACATAACAAACAAGGGAAAAAGTATCAATTTCCTCTTGTTCTAACAGTTAGGATTTCCTTTGATATTTTGGTTTATTTTGCTAATATCACTCACCACATTTTAAAAAAACAAATTATCCAGGGACAAAAGAAGCACTGCAGTAACTGACAGCCAGGTAACTTGGATAACTTGCACACCCCACTGTGTACAAACCAACCTCTCTGGAGAGTGGTGCCATTTCCTACCAAAATAGTATTGAAGGATCATTTTTCTTATTTAACTTCCATGGAAACATCAGGATAAATACATACATACATCTCCTCTAGGAACACATCCCACACTAAGGATATTGTATGGCTTTAAGTGACACAGTTAAACAGAGCCTTCTGCATTTGGACAGATGCCTTTGTCACAGACCTATAAACACCGCTTCTGGTCCAACGCTATTCATCAGCAAAGGCCGAGCGCTCGCCCAAGCGCCAGCCTGCAATTCTCCAGCCCCGCGCCAAGCGGGGGTGACAAACAGGGCCCGCAGCAGGGCCGGTGTCAGGCAGCCGGTGACACAGCCGCCTCCGCCCGGGCCAGCCCGGCCAGGCCCGCGGCGCCCGGGGCCGTCTGCCGCCCCACTCCTCCGGGCCGGGCTCGGCGTCCCTCAGCCGCGCTCGCTGCTGCCCAGGCACCGCTTTGTCTGGCGGGCTCTAATGGAGATGGCGATGCGGTAAGGGCCGGCGGGCGGATCCCTCCCCACCCAAGGGGCTGCCAACTGGCGGCTGACGGCTGCCCGCGCTCCCCCCAGCCCCGGGGCCCCCGGCCGCAGCGCTGCACCGCCCGGCAGGATCCTTCCCTCCTCCCGGGCGTGCCACGGCAATGGCGTCAGGAACAACCTGTCAGCGCCTGCCTCTTCCCCCCCCCCCCCTCCTCCCCCTCCCCCTCCCGGGCTCGGACGGCGGCCGCACAGCGCAGGGCGAGGCGGCTCCCGCCTGCCCTCCGCTGCGTTTCCGCGCCCCGCCCGCCCCGGGCATCCCGCAAAGGCCCCCGAGCGGGGGCCCCGCCGCCGCCCCGAGGCGAGGGGCCGGGGGTCGCGCCGCCCGCCCGTCTCCCGCAACACCGGCGGCGGCGGCCGGGCGGGGAGCCGGGGCCCCGGGCCCGCGGGCAGCGGGAGCCGCCGCCCCGCGGAGCGGCTCACCCGCCGCGGTGCTTGCTGTCCATCCGCTTCTTCTGCCGGACCGGCTGCAGCGGGATGTTGTCGGTCATGGCCGCGGCTGCCGGGGCGGAGCGGCGCGGGATGCGCTTCCCAGCAGCGCCTGGGTCCGGCCCGCCGCCGTCTGGCGGCGCCGCCGAGGGGGCCGGGCTCGGCGCCGCCGGGCTCCCAGCACGCAGGTGCCGCGCCCGCTCCGCCCGCCCCGGTGCGCCCCGCCCTCCCGGCCCGGTTCGCTTCCCGGCGCCCGCCCCGGTCCGCACCCCTCTGCTTCGCCTGCCCGCCCCGGAGTGCCCGGCCCGGTTCGGCCCCGCTCCGCTCCGCCCCGCCCCGCCCCGGGCAGCCCTGCCCTGCCCTGCCCTGCCCTGCCCTGCCCTGCCCTGCCCTGCCCTGCCGCCTGCCCGCCGGCCGGCCGGCCCCCGCTCTGCCTTTAGCCCCGCACCTGGGGCGCCGGGCCGAGTCCTGCCGGGCTGCCAGCGCCCGCTGCCCTCCCGCGCCCCAGCCTGCGCCTTCCCTCCGTGCCCCGCGCACCCCGACTCCGTTTCCCAGCGGGTCGCTCTGGGGGGCTCGGCACCGCCGGAACGGCACCGTTGGCCTCCCACACCCACCGCCTCCGCGCCTGTGCCCTCCTGTGCTTCCCCGCGGGTGAAAGGCACGGAGGTGCGAGTTACATCTCCCCTTCTTCATGCCATCCCACCACCCACATTATAAGGCTGTGCTTTGCAGGGCTGCTGCTTGCACCCTTCTTGCTCGGTGACCTTCACCCACTCCTGGCAATGCTCGTTTCTGGATCCTGATTCAGATTTCCTCTGTGAATTTAGGCACAAATTGCTCCAGCGTTTTTGTCCTGTTTATGACTTAAAGCTTTTCTTTACAATCACAGTGACTAAATCTTCATTAAAACTAAGTATACAAATCAGATTCCAATAAAGCACCCGGCTACAGAAGCTGAGATATGTGCTTGGCCCGATAAACTTTGTATTTTATCAGAGAGGGTTCCTGGATGCCACCATAGTCTTTCCCACCAGTTGCTTCATATTCCTGTCCCAGCTAAACGCTGCCCAAAGTGTCTTTGACACCCGTTCTGTCTTCTCCATCCACTCACCTTGCTTCACTCCAACTCTTCTACCCCCACTGCATTTTCCTCATGCCGTCTCCACATCTTCATGTTCTTCTTTGCCATAAACAAGAAAGCAAAGGAATCCTTTAAGAACCACACACCCTGCTCACCTCCAGCCCATGGACCTGTTATGCTGTTGACCTTACTCTTCATCCAAACATGAGAAACAAAATTCCCAGTCTCAAAGATGTATTTCATAAGGAGGATTAGAAACTGGTACTGCAGTGGTCCTATTCAAATGAAGTACACTTTCCTAGCGATACTAGCATGAAAAAAATTGGTCAAGACAAATATTAATGTAACACTTCCTTCATAAAATGTGGAATGTTAAATTACATCTAGAAAACCACAAATAGGAAAGTCTAACAGGGTTAATGGTACCTCATCAGCCACCAGAAACTGTGCCGATAGCCTGGTGGAAGCTTGGCTAAAGTCAGTGTAGAAAACCAACAAGTGATTGAGAAAATGTCAGTAATAGTTACAAAGAAAAAATTGCTTCAGATTGTGTAACTAGTTGGGCGATGGCCCGTGTCACAGTGTCACGGCTGGTCGATGGGGATCCAGCCCCCACCCTTTCAAATCACTTCCTCCCGCTTGGCTGCTCCCTTGTAACGCGTTCCTCTCTGTGTGGCTGTGCACTAAATCAGCTCTGCAAAGGGACTGGTTTTACAAAAACCATCTGTCTGGGAGAGTTCCTTTATTTATTTATTTCAATCAAATCCCATTAGTAGCTGGATGCTGAGCGCAGCCTACGAACAGCCAAGCAGCACCAGCCAGAGTGCCGCAGCCTCCGCAGGGCACCGGCTCGGGCCCGGAGCTTCTTCAGCCGGATTCGCCTCGAGGGGAATCATAACGTGGGTGTTAGACATCTTCTGTAACCGAAGCCTTGCCTGTGCTGAGCAGTAGCTGCAACCGTAGCTGTTGCGGGCGGGTGCCCGTGGGTGCTGAGAGTATCCAGCTGACAAGGTTACCGTTTTGCTAAGAGTGCTCCAGCCGCCGTGGACACTGCCCGTCTAAGTTTGCTCCTGCCACCTGCATAGCCACACCAGTGAGGGCAGCAAACCTGCTGTAGGCTGTCATTTGTGCCGGCATAGCTTTTTCCTGTTTGAAACCACCAAGATTTACACGGGTGCACCTATACAGATGGAGGAAATGCCCAGTGCAGATAAGGATCATACGAAATAGTCAGATCTACATATCCATCTCAGCATCTTACACTGCAGTCCCGGTCACCACAACCTCTTTCTAGCAGACGGCCAGCTTATTTCTCATCCTGTTGCAAACAGTCTGCAAACTCCTTCATTTAACAAATAACCTGCTTGGAAACCTTCACTAAGCAAAGACTCACCATGCCTACTTAAACATGCAGCCGTATTTAGACCACTTACAACGTGTGTCTCATTTAGTTGTTGTAGCTACTCCCTACAGCTGCCTGCTGTCCTGGGCTGCCAGACCTCGTCTGCCTGCACGGTCAATCTAAACTGCTCATGGCTCTGCAGAACCAAAACACCCCAATCACGAGGACCGAGAGCAGAGATTGAGTGGGTAAGGCCGAGTGTAAGTTCAAAATCGCCGTTTGTTTTAACATAGTAAGAAGTAGCATGTACCAAATTGACTGTCTGTTTTTTTAAGATGAGAGATGTTTGCAAATACCTTAAAATGAGCTCAAGGTAATCTTAAATAATAGTCAGTACTTCTCCCAGTGAAAAATGAAGACTATTAAAAAAAAGAAAAACAAAGAATGTATGTAAAAAAAGAAAAGAAGATTGAGTCGCATCAGAGTTTCTGGCTAGCTCTCTTTTCTTTCCTGTCCTCGCTGTGTTCTAGCTCAGGTTACCCTGTGGATTACATCAGCACAATTCTCATTTAATTTTTTTCTTTACAGTTGAAGCAGAGTCATCCTGACATTTTGTAATGAGGACATTTCAGCAACATAATTAATAGTTACACCAGTTTCAGGCACCAGTACTGAGAGCGTTTAGGCAGATACTTTCAATGCCATCCTAACTAGGGCAGTCTTATTACTTCAACTGTTTGTAGAACTGACTTTTAGACTGTATTTCAATATAGTAATACCATGTTTTGATTTCTTACTTCTCAATCTACTGTTCTTATCCACTCATGGGGACAACTGAAGTAAAAAGAGAAATCCCTTCTCCTTCCACAAATATTTCAGCTCATGAAACATATTTTCTCCATTTTTTTCTCCTATTCAACTGCAGAAATAATTTTTTTTAAATGAGAGAAAAGATATGATGATAGAATTAACTTCAAATGATAATTTAATAAAAGGAGCAACTGAGAATCTAAACAGGATGTTGTTCTTGACCAAAACTGTCACAAGTGATAACACCATTGCCACAAAACCACTGGCCTAATGCTGTAACTGGCTGAAATGATAATCCTAGCCTCCAGCCTCAAGGCTCTACCTGTAACTAAAATAAAACTTATGAAATGTCACTGTTATTTGCTTTGAGGTGGAAGTGGCACTGAATTTTAACACAGCCAACATTCTTTTAAGCACCACATTTGGGCCCTTGGTATCTTTGTGTTTCAGACAGAAATGAATGACATCCCTCCTTTGTATAGAGCAGCCAAACTTCCTTCACATCATTTCTGCACATTAACCAATTCCGCCATCCAGGAACATGGGAGGAGAAACAACCGACCGTCATTCAGTGACTCTCAATTCCAATAATCCTGAAAGAGGAGCAAAGGGATGCACAGCCAGGTTTACATGTATCTGCATAATCAGAGATAAAGCATCTGGCAAATGGCGATAGAAATCAAGCAACAGTGATACTGCAGCCTGCAGACTTACTCCCACAACATCTCGGGATTCAAACAAACTTTCAAAGCCTTCCTTATGGGCACTCTAATTTTCTGCCTTGTATTGTAACACTTTTGATTTTTTAGTTAGAAAATCACTATGAAAGATGGAGACTAGGCTGTAGCCCAATGGGCTAAACCCACTCCTTGACATATTTCTTGCATAGCACTACTTTTGCTATAAAGATTTTACATGTGATCTCACCATTCACGGCAGGCATGCGCTCCCTTGATTTCCAAGCCTTTGATTTTCATTTGCCTGTTGAGAAGGAATGCCCGAAGGAAAACCTCCAGCCTTAGACTGAGAAGTTAGATTTGTTAAATCAAGTGAGATAAAACCTATTTTGGTTTTTCTGATGCCAGTGGCTTGTTCTTCTGATGCTCAATTTTTGTAAGCACAGAACTTGAGGCTCACAAAGGAGCCCTGCAAGCTGCAGAATTCATACCACACACCTGCTGATTAAAAGGAGCTGATTCATTTTTCATAATTTTATATCATTATCTATGTTTTTTCTCCCTGGACCTTTTTTGCCCAGATGATTAAATTAACACCACAGTAAACAGTGTTTTATTCTCCCCCCCCAATGATTTGTAACAGAACCAATTCTGGACCACTTGGCCTCCCCTGAGGCTGTCCTGTAGGGACAGTTTATCAGATGCTGTCAGTGTTTTCATCACTGCACATTATAGATCCCATTTCAAAACCAGAAACTGTTTATTGGCAAGTCCAAGGTTGAGCCCCCGTTTTTAATGTGAAGGGTTGTACAAAACTACCAGGTTGTTGCTTGGAATGATTTAATATCTCTTCCCAGAGCAGGTAGCGCAAGCACACTTGTTTTGCAAGTCGGATTACGTTTTATGCACTGAATAGTCCTGCGTCTCTTGTGGTCTGCCATTCAAGTTTGCAAAGACAAGTGAAAGTTCAGTCTGGCAAAGCACAGCCTATGGACACGACTGGCTGGTGGGGTGTGCCTAAATCAAACCAGACATTTCTATGTCCGTGAGCCTTTGCCGAAGTGGTTCCCAGTGTTTCGGAAGCCAGCCTTCCTGCCATATCCTTTTTGCCTTTCTCCCTCACTTCTCCATCGCACCTCTGTGTTACAGAGCACTGCCACCCCCTCGGCCCCAGGGCTTTGCCTCCTGCTCTCTGCCTGTGACACCAGCTTCTCACCCACAGGTGATGCCTTCCAATGTTTCACCGATCCTCAAACGTGTTCAGGTCTCTAAGCTCCACCGATTAAAGAACATGTAAATAAACTGTATTTTGGGGGTGTGCCTAGATTCCTCCAAGGAGCAAGTCCTAGTGCCAGTTTCTCACTCAAACAATGGATGGTGGTTTTGACAATCCACTTGCAAATTGTACTCATTACCTATTTAGCACAATATGCTATAAATTTTATTCCAGTTCAGTTGTGCTACTAAATAAATTATTGAGGTTTTTCTTATGCATAGGATTCCTGTGGTTTTGCCTGATGAACACTGTAGAAGATCAGAATGATAATATTCTGTTTGAGTTTTTATATGCTGGAAGATTAATTCAATTTTGGAACTACATTTGCTTTTGCTTACTTTGTTTATTTTTTTCCCCTAAACATGAGCATCAAATTACAGGTAATTCTGCCATCTAAGGAGATGGCTCAGATCATAGGTGTGTAACTGGTTGCACAAAATGCTTATGATTCCACAGGCAATTCAAGTTGTGACATTCTTTGTACCTATTATTACCCAATTTCATAAGTGCATGCTTTACAAATAGCAGGATGCACCTTTTTTGCCTGGAAATGTAGCCCATTGCACATGGTATTTTCAGCTTTGTTTCAGAGCTGCGTTTGCAGCTGCACCATTTGTAAGGAAGATGAGCGTGCAGGAGTAGGGATTTGGTTGCTAAGGGCTTGAAAACTTGCAGTCATGCAGTAACTGTGCAGCAGGCAGCCTCGTACGCCACGTTATTTCCCCATGCGACTGACTCCCACAAATGACAAGGAAAGAGGCGGATTTGCTGCGGTGAAACATCACTCTTTCTCAAGGCAGTACTGAAAAAGGCTCAGACGATGACATTCAATCCCTCAAAATAAGAGCAAACATGCAAAAGCTTCCCATTCCCGGGGCGCAGCGGCCGCACGCACGCAGAGTCATTGCTAGGAAGGGGCGTTTTAGTAAGAGAAACGCAAACATGAACTGGGATGCCGAAGCAAGAATCGTTAGCAATATGGTATCGTTGTACATGTGCCCTAAGCCTACACAAGATGCATTCGTCTTTTAAATTTATCTTTTAAACGTCTGAACTCAGACAAGACTACTGCAATTAATTGGCAAGTTAAACACTACCAGATTATAATGCACTGTTAACACCTGCATCTCTGATCTGCACGGATGGCTTTGATATTATTTTTTCTTTTGACAAGTGGGCGATAGCGGATATCCTTTAAGCCTATATTTAATGAAGCCCTCCATAAATCCATCAACACTTGCTAAGGGAAACTACAATAAAGCTCATACTGCCATAGGCTCTGTTATCGAGAGAACATTTGGCATTCTCATAATGAAGTTTCAGAGCAGATACTTCTCATGTTGATCTGAGGAAGTGTACTATTTGTATAGGATCTTTTTCTTCCTCGCACAATTACATGTTGCAGATCAAGAAGAAAACAACCCTTCAGTCCCTAACTTTCAAAATAATAATAGTCAAACTGTCATTCAGGTAGGACGGCTGTCAAATATAAGAAATGAGGAAAGAAAGAGGTGCAGCTTTCTAGACAAATAAACTCACATTTTTATTTTGTTAGCTCTTGAAATGATTTTGCTATTAGCTGTAGCTGTTTTGTGAATTCTCACCGTACTGATTTTTATTTGTGTTACACATCCTGTGGGTGTGATAAAAAAATGTAAAGTTATAAACTGAGAATAAATCGGGATTTGTTACACATTTTATATTTGCAAATTTTATTGAAAAAAAAAACCCTACATAAAGTGGTTATTTTGTCAGTTAAGACTGATAGAATTGATGGGGGAACAGAAGAATAGGTAATGAAGAAACCTGATTTTTTCCAAATCTGAAAATCATGAGTTGAGAGGGGTGGAGTACTTTTAATATGTACAGAGATTTAGGTACCCCAAAGCAGCAAACCACCTGAATGTGTACTGAACTTTAAGGACCTAAGTATCAAACTGGTTTCATGGAAACAACCAGTGTGTCAAAAAAAAAAAAAAAAAAATTTGTATGTTTGGTATTCTGAACATCTAGACTGCATGGAGACAAATTTTTCTAAAACAAACTGCAAAGTGGATCTACACGACTGTAAAGGGCTGTTAAGCCAATTCAGTTAATGTGATTTAAAAGCACCCTCTGTCATCATGTACATAGGACTGCAAAGCCATTGAGGATCTAGGAAGATAATATGCATAAAAGGTTTCAGAACAGACTCTCTATTACTACACTAAGAATACAGGTTATTTGTCAAGTAGTTATTTACCCCATATATTCCTCCTGCATCACCTTTCTGTTCACAACACTCCACGTTTTGTGCACCTGGTCTTCACATTCTCGTGGTTTCGTACACCGGGTGCTTTGACTTTTGGGCAGCTCACAGTTTGCTTTGGTTTTTTTGTCTGGGTTTTTTTGGATTTTTTTTTTATTTGAAAGCTTAAATGAGCTGATTGACCTATAGACAAGATCATTATTAATAAAAATAGTATCTTATTTATGCTTTGAATCATATTTGCCCCTGAACCTATGTAAGCGAAAGCATAAGAACATCTCTACACAACAATTACCAAAGTGTTTTTAAAAAGGCTTTGTTTGTGCTGTTCTCAGCTGCTTAACCAGACTGAGAAGGAACACAGAGGGGTCCTGACCTACCATGAGCGCTCAGGTGCGATATCTGCCCACCAAAGCCAGCCTCTGGCATCGGCGAGGAGCCGGGGAACACCTCCCTGCAGGCAGACGGGCTGCAGCTTCTTCAGCTTTCCCTCCTGCTCCAGCAGCCCCTTAGCGACCATCGGTTTGACAGCGTATTTTCAGCTGAGATGGCTTTCATGCTTCCAAGCCTACAGAAGCTGTGACCCCGCTCCACTGTTAAAGAGATTGAAACACTGCAAGAGTGGATTTGTATTCCTGACCCTGCACCGATGCCCATTGCTGCTCGAGGTTGTGGTCTTTACGTTTCACCCTGTTCTTCCCTTTTGCTCTTGTAGTTCTAGGCATTGTGTTGGCATTATGGACAGCACCTCTGCTTTTCCTCCATATATTTAGATTCTATGTTTGACTAAAAAAAAAACCCCCATATATATATATATATATATATATATAAATATAAAATAGCGCTAGGTACTGTGACTTTTACTTGAGTTGTTTTTTTAGTTTTCTTTAGAAAGACACTTTTACACAAACCTTTAGTAATGTCTGGATTTTGCCTAAACCAAGTATTGGAAAACAAGGCACACTATGAGATCCACCTGTTCTCATTCTGAATGGAGACATTTTCTGCATGAAGTAACTGAATCAGAGAAGTTAATCTTTGGACTGCAAGATGTGACAACCAGAGAGGCTAATAATGAAGCTTGAAAGGAGAGGGATGCTGCTTTACATTGGCTGGGATGTCCAGCACATGATTCAGTTATAACAGGCATTAAAAAGCATGCTTTCCAATAAATCAGACAGCTTCGAGTATCAGTGCTATTAACAGCAATCAAAAGGCTGCAAAAACCAGCGCCCTTTATAAGCAATTCACTCAAAGTGCAGAAAATAGAAGATATGATAATGAAATAGATGGTAATAGGCAGGAGTGTGTAATTGCCGGTTCTTTTCTCTGCTTCTGAGTTATGTTTCCTGTCCTGCTGTGGCTGTGCAATGACAGACGCTTTTCTAGGTCAGTGATGAATGTGAGCTGAAGTCAAACATACGCAAGTCCGGCGCTCACCCACACAACACTAATGTAGAGCACTCACCAGTGCGCAGGAGCGGGGAGGCTATGGGAAGTGCACGTAGAGAAAAGCTCTCTCATCTGAGCACACAACACAAAAAGAGACCAAGAAAGCCTCAGCACCGTGGCAGTAACCTCATGGGATCACACAGACACGAAGAAGGCTTTCTGCCTAAGCTGTTATTTTGCAAACAGAAGCCATCATCTTTCCTGATTCCCAGTGTACTGCAAACCCTGCAGTAAGCACAATGGCTTTCAACAGGAAAAATAAAAAATTAATGCAACACTCATCCCTTTTCCTTTGTTTCAGCCTCTCTCTACCATCCCATCGGCTCCAGCACCTCAGCCAGGTCCTTCCCCCTCTGCGGACCCAAGCTCAACGGTCATTTACACTTTGCTCCACATTGTATTTAGCAGCAGCCCCGGGAAGGCTCCCACCTCCTTGCTGCCAGCTGCTGGAAAGGCAATCAGCCTCACTGAGCTCAGCCCAGAGAGCTGATGATCTACATGATTTTCAGGCAAACTCACTCCTCAAAGTTCTGATTGACTTTTTTGAAAGTTTTGAACAGAAAGGATAGGTCAAGAGAAATGTTTCTTTAGAGGAATAGAGCTAATACATTAAGGTAAACCTAATGCACTTTTTTTTTCTTTTTTTTTTTTTTAAGCAATGCAACTTTTAGGTTCAAATTTAACATTTTAAGTAAGCCAGCCTTTACCTTAGCTCATGCAAGTAAATATGCTACTTGACAAAAGCAACAGCCTGGGCAAATCCTCTATGCGATGAGCAAAGTAAGAAATAACAAATAGAACAGGAGAGTCCTTTAGGCAAGACGAGACGCTAATGAGCAGAGACAGCGCACATACCGTGCTCACTTCTGCTCTCACACTAGTGTAGCTATATTAGCTTTGGTAAACTTGTTCCTAATTTACATCAGCATAGGGAAGAAGAGAATCAGCTGTCTTTTTTAATTGTTAAGATGCAACGTTACACTTGCCAGTGCGGTGAGTTCCACCATGCTGAGTTTCAGAAGGTGTTCAGCTTCTTGTACATGGGAGAGCAGCTAATTCCCAGCCCTGCTTGCTTCAGAAACAGTCTCCCCCCCAGCTACCTCCAGCAGAAATATCCCTATGGCACAACCTGCTTTCTGCTGAGGGGACAGTGGTCAGATAGGTCCTACCCGTTCTTCAAGTTTTGTGTTAAGACCCATGACTTGCCCACCGTGGCTTAGCTAGGGATCCTGCTATGCTCCAGCCTGGAGCTACCTTGTCACTGAGCTGTGAGATACAGCTTTGGGCACAGCGAGAGCTTGACACCATGGCCTGGAGCGTAAAGCCTTGCAGTGACTCTGTGCCAAGTCACACAATTTCATTTTCACTGCTGTCCTCCTGTCCAAGGCAGGCCCTAGCTGCATCTAACCGATTCCCCCGAGCAACCCTATGCTGCAGGATATCGTACAACTATTTGCCAAAACCTCTTGTCCTGATTTCCCAGCAGTTTCCTGACATTTTATTTCTAGACCAGAGCTCATGCTTTAATAAACTCCTCCTCCCTCCTCATCTCCCCTTAATTTCCAACCTGTTGACCAATACAGTTAAAGAAAGCAGAGATCCAAATACATAATTACATTCTTATAGATGGCCATGAAAAGGCAGTCAGAGCCCCACAGCTTGGCACCTTTTGAGGTAAAGCTGTAATGTAAGCTCAGCCCTCATGGGACAGGCTCAGAGTCTACATTTAAAAGAGATCCCAAACCTCAGGAGCTGTTTGGATGAGGAGTCACCAACGTATACTACCAAGGTGCAAAGCCCCAGGACAGCAGGTTTTGTTGGCTTCCTGCTAGCAAAACTGCTCATTTCCTCCTGCTGATGACAGATTTTTGTGGCATCATGATACCACTTGGTATCAAGCTATCAGTGGAGAGCAGGCTTGTTATCACAGGTTCTTTTGAAACCCAGCCACTTTTTCACAATACCCATGGTTGGCCCATGCTAGAGAGCAGATTTCCCAGTTAGGGCAGGTCTTTAGATGTCATCCACCTCTCCTGCAAACCCAACGTGTCCTCTCTCACACCACATTTGCTTCTAGTGCTGCTGCGGTTAGTCCTGCACAGGCAGCACGTCCTGCATGGGGTGCCCAGCACCACCAGCGTAAGGAACCAGCCAGAAATCCAGCCCAAAGTTTGAAGGGACAGAGCAGCAGCTCTGGCAACAAGCCCAGCCAGGCACCCAGAGCAACACTGCTCTCAAAGCAGGTTATAAGCTCAGCGGTCAAGAACAGCATCCACGCTAGCACGCACGCACAGTTTATTTTTAACTTGTCACCACTGAGACACCTCTTGCTATATTCCTCATCCATTGCGGGTCAGATTATAATCCCTTGGTTTCCCTGAGCAGAGGAGGGTCATGTCTTCCCTTGCAACAAATATTTTGCCTCCTGGAACTATAGCGCTGCTTTTAAACAACTGCATGCTCTGTGTAGACTAGTGCTGTATGCTTTCTACCTTCCCACACATCCACCATGTGTTGTTACCCTTCCTTCTGCTCCGATGTTTATCTTGCCCACCTTCCTGGACCACCTCACCCCTGGGCCTGCCCCCCTCACCCCTGGGCCTGCCCCCCACCCCCTTTTTTTTTTTTTTTCATTGCTCCAGAGCTTGTAGCAGGGCCTAGAGAACAAGTGTTTCCTTCCTGCCTTTTTTTCCTACTCCCACATATGAGCCTTGTGCAAGGGGCACCATCATCGGGCAGCACCAATGTTGGAAGGGTGCACCTTAAGGCTACACTGGTTCTGCACCATTTTCCTCCCCCACTACCTCCCAAGTGCAAAATACATTTGCTAGTATGATACATTTGAGTATCAGAATCTCAACACTTTTCCATTATATCAGGGCCATTTTGAGAACTCTGTTTCCCTTTGATAAATAACTTCCCCTAGAAGAGCATTTTTCTATGCAGCCAGCGTCTTCAGGCAGTGGCAATTTGATAACTTAGTATTCCTTTCCCTTTCTAGGGTGATCACAGTACAGGAATTACTGCACTTACTACTGTCGTTCTATTTTAGTGGGAATCAACATCCCTGGCAAGTACCAATCCCTGTATCAAACCCCAACTGTTCCCCAGAAACTGATCTAGAGACTCCTCCGCTGCTACCTAGTTTCTGTTGTTTTAAGCAACAGACTAAAGCATACCCTAGATCATGGATTTAAAGAGTCACTGGAGTGAGACAGCATGCTGCCTATTAAACTTGCTCTTCAGGAGACAAATGCTTTGCCAGAAAAATTTAAGCACTAAGTGTGAAAAAGCCATCCCAAAATTTATTCTCAAAATGTCAACAGAAATGCATCAGTAGATACTCAAAACTACAGAGTTCTTAAAAGTCATACATTCACAACGCAGAAACTTGACAATTGGGATGCCTTTTGCATGGTCTATGTAACAATATCCATTTTACAGTGTAAACAGGTACTGGTATGTTCTTTCTTACAAGTCCAGCAGGAAAGGCACAACTCGGCATAGAGAGATCATAAGCAAGAATCAGGTGCAACGACATTACACAAACTTTTGGTAATCTGCATTTTTGGGGCCTTCCACAACGGAGACTGGACTTGAAGATTTCCTGCAGTCAACAATTAGACTTCTTTCCATCGTTCAGTCCTTCCATACCAAATGCTCACTTTCCAGTCTGGTTTAGATCCCATTACACATACAGTTCCAGCAGACGTTAGAGGAATAGTGAAAGGTCAGTCCAGTAAGTCTTCAGGTGCTTCCACTAATACATCAGGTTTTGGTTTCAGATAGTGCATGGAAGCATCTGCTTGAATCTCAGTTCATTACAGTGGTCATTAATAGAAAAATAGACACTACAACTACAAAAGGAAAAAATGAGGTAGATAACTTAGAATCCAGATGACTATCCCAGCAACCTTCATACAATACACATGGACCATTAATTACCATTTTGGTAGAATGCAAGTTCACAGACCACCAAGAAACTTAATGACCAGAGTAGGAATGCCATCCAAAAACCCACAAAACATTTAACCTAAGCATGAATACTTCATATTTAAATACAGGTTTACACAGACTGATCTTCTAAATTACCCAAATGAAAAAAATAAAAATAAAAAAGTCTCTTGCTAAGGAAACTAGTTCCCATGCCTAATTGCAACAGTCACCTGAGATTCCTTGCAGAGCTTTTAGACCTGACTTCCCAAGGCAAGTCTTCCCTTTCAAGAGAGGAAAAAAAAAAAAAAAAAAGTATATACATACCCACCCATGCTTGTTTGGGGCTCCTGGTATTGAAATAAAACATTTAGGAAAAACTGCACATCTTTGGAAGTAGGAGTTTTGGCACTATACTTGAAGGACTGTCCTAGTAGTAGTATTAAATAAGCAGCAGTCAACAATACAGAGAATTAATTCCTTAGGAGCAGTGATTAAAGAAAAACAGCAACTTTCTTTTCATAGAAATTCTGAGGCAAAAAAGGAATTAAAAAAAATTTTGTAGTTTTTGTAGCCATTATAGCAAAAAGTACATTCAGAAACCACACAGAGCCAAAAATCCAAACAGAAAAACTATTTTTAAAAGGGTGGCAGACATTCTAGGATATTTACCCGCATTAACAGTTTTCATTTCTCATCAGTAAATAGAAGCTTTTCCATCAACAGTAGGTTGTTTCCACTCTATTCAAAACCCCCAAGTATTTCACTCTAAACAAAGAGGTAAAGATTCTAACCTTTGGAATTTCAAGTTGTAGAAACTTCTGTAAGGCTGTACACATTAAAGTCACACGCAAGAACTACTTTGCAAGACCCGCATCTTTCCAAATAGAAGGAAATCCTATTCTTTATTATTTACTATTTGCAAAGCAATATCATGATTGTACTCTGGGCAACTCTTACAAAGACAACCATAAAATCATTTGCACGTCAATAGGAAAATAGGAGGCCGAAGTGGAATCTCTTAAAAATATATGTTTGTGTATATATATATTTGTTCTTTCTGTACGTCAACTTCACTAGAGTTTTTAACTAACAGCAATTTTGTTCTCCTCCATGAAGTGAGGGAACTGGTGTTTTGGCACATTGTCTGCAGCAGCACCACTGGCCTTCTCCGTATCAGAACCAGTCCCAGACTGGGTCCCATCTATTTTGGAGACCGTAGCAGTATTTATTGCCGAACCACCCCCAATGGTGACTGGAAGGGTAGGTAAGCCACCGCTCTGGATCACCGAGATCTCGTTAGTCTTCATTGCTATGCCATTGCTGAGTACCGCTGCATACTGATTCCATACTGTGGGGTCAATGCTCACTGAAGGAGGAATTATATCCTTTGGAAACATTTCAGATACCTTCTTGGGATCGTTCCCCAGCAGAGCCATGGGGTTATCAATCGAAAGCCTTCTTCCCCGCCTGGCAGAGTTATTCCACATGTGAGTTCCTACATGGACCTTCCAGACGGGGAAAAAAGTAAAGAGAATTGTTAATACTGCAGTTCTTTTATGGTATACCCAAGTTCTACTCTGCTTACAGCAAAGTTGCTCAAAAGAAGCCATGTATGCTCCATTTGCACTCAGGTAAGTATTTAAGCTGGCTAGTTCTTGTCTTTGTTCTCTTCCTGGCATGTCTAAGATACAGTCATTGTACTACCTGACATCACCAAGGTTCCCTGGAGTTTACTGCTGAAGCGTTTATAGGTCTGTGTTTTTAACTTATTGTAAGTGGTGTTGGAAGATGCTCCTCTCCCCCCCCCCCCCCCCCCCCCAAAAAAAAAAAAAAAAATCAAAGCCACATTATTTGCTGTGGAATTAAAACATTGATATATTGAAAAAAAAAAAAAAACCTAGTTAATGCAAAAAAACCTCACCAATTAAATTGGATGAGAGGTTACACCTAAGCTAAAATCTTCCACACCACAAACACACTGCTAGTGCTTCCAGCAAGTGACTGTTCACAAACTGCAGAGTATTTTCCCTCCCTATCAGCATTTATGCAAGAGGACTGAAGAGCTTGAAGAGGTCCTCATGGGAAGTGAGAAGCCTCTGTGCGAGTGAGGGAGCTGTGAGCCCATTACAGGGCAAATGGATTAATCTGACAGTAAGGACAGACTTGCAGCACTTCTTCAGCAAGCGCTTAGACACAATCTCCAAGTACTTTGTGCCATCTCGGGATTATCCTCTCAGTTTTATCCCTCCTCATCCCGCACAGTGTTTCAAGCAGTGCAGTGTAACGCATGTGTTCTGTAGGCATCATTTTGTAGCATTCAGTCTATGAAATGTTTATGTCTTGACACACCCAAATCCAAATGAAAATAAAGCGAGCTGCTTTGTAAAGGCTAAGCCGTCCCTACCATCCAAAAAAGGAAAGTCAAGGACAGTAGCAAAGACTTCTGTGGGTGATTTCAGTACACTGTTTAGCAAGTTGTGTGAAGAAACGCAGGGAGGAGAGACAAAAGTCAAAGATAACCATTTGAGGAACTAAAAGAAAATCAAAGTTGTCCCCAAAGGCAGGACAAGTATTAGCAATAGTCTTTCCCTCTCTAGCATGACTTCCCCCGACAAAGGGGATCACAACATAAGGACGATTTACCTTGAGGTTTCCTTTTGTGGTAAAGGCTCTCCCACAGATGGTGCAGGCAAATGGCTTTTCACCAGTATGGGTCCGTTCATGAATCTGAAGGGCGCTGGCAGAGGAGAAGTTCTTCCCACACGTAGTGCAGATGTGCTGTTTGGCGGGACGGCAGAATTTCGGTCGTGGCACGAGGAGAGGGGCAACACCAGGGGAGAGAGCTGGTGGGCCAATGAAATGGCTAGTGCTAATGGGACGCTCGCTGGGCATCTCCATTTTTATGAGGGCTGGTGGGGCTCTAACAAAAGCAGCTGGAATACTACTTCGACCTGGAAAGAAAGCAAAGATAACGTTTATCCCAACCTCCTTCTGCTTCCAAGCTTAAATCTGGCTAAGATACCAGAGGCCCTGCCTTTGGAGCCGCATGTGCCTGAAGAGCATGCCTGCAAAGCTCTCCAAAGACACGTGGTAGGCCTGCTGTTACGCTTGCTAGGATGCTCTGAAAGAAGTCAGTTCATCCCTATTTTTATTGGTGAGCTTCGGAGTTAGAAAGTCTCACTTTCAGGTCAAATTTAGATCAACATTAGCCTCAACACTAAAGAGCTTGAAAACCCCACAAAAGATTCCAGAGTTTTAATGTCACATTCTTGGGTTAAGCAGTTTTCCATGAAACACAAACGTGTATCTTTAGAGAGCTATAGGTAGGTATGAGGTGAGCCCATGAAAGACAGTAAGTGCGCAGCCTCTATTTATTTTAAGGACCTCTATGCTACCCCTTGCAGGAGATGACAGCACTTAATTCTTTGAATTTTGTTGAATTTTGAGTCTGACTGAGTCAGAAAACGTTACAGGGCATATGCCCCTATCCTAATAGAGGAGAAGGAAGAGAGGAAAGCTGAGAAGGTTTTGACTCCTGTTGGTCCTCTTAGAGATGGATTTCCTCCAGTCCTACTACCCCACCCCAAGTTATTGCCAGCATTTCTTATTACTCACCATATTCTCCATTTGCAAAGTGTAACCCAGGTTCTTCTTTAATGACCTTTCGACCAATATTGCCGTAAGTTAAATCCAAAGCACCGACGACCCCTTCCATTTCTGCAGAAGCGTTCTCAGGACCCTCAGATTTATTTCCTGTGCCTGTATCTTCTTGATTGTTGAAGCTAGGTGACTTTGACCTTACGCTCTCAGCTTGGCTGTTGGCTGGAGACAGAGCCTGGAGCGATGCAGACTCGGAGGCAGCAGGACTCCTGCCGTTCTGATAATCTGGATCTCCTGCCACAGAAGACGAATCATTTGTCATGCCATCACTTTCTGCTGAGCCATTGTCACTAGACTTCAAGCTGCTTTGCCGCTGCAAGTTCAAAGCAGAGTTGACGATCTTCATTTGATTCTCCAGTGCTGCAATACCAGAGAAGGTGGCTGCCGTGGCTGGTGATTCTGATTGTGCATCGTATGGAGTAGGAGGTTTTGAAGCACTCCTAGGGCCATCCTGAGAGTCCAAGTCCTCTTCCATCTCTATGCTTTCCACCGTCTCGCCTGGGCGACTGATGTCTCCATTCTTCTCAGCCACAGTAGGATCCCCATCAGTAGTGTCACAGGTGTTTTCCGGCATTGGTGTATTGGGTATTTGTCCCCCCATATGCATGCGGATATGCTGCTGCAACACAACTGCGTTTGTAAACTTCTTCTGGCAAATAGGACACGAATGCTGCATCTTCAAAGGCGTATTGGCCCGGTGGACACCATAATGAGTTTTAAGGTTCCCTTTAGTGGAGAAGGCACGGCCACAGATTTTACACTTGAATGGCCTCTCTCCAGTGTGAGTACGGTAATGCATTTTGAGTGAACTCTGGCAGCTCAGCACTCTGTGACAGATCAGGCACTCATTGGGATCAGCAGTGGATTTGTCAATATTTTCAACCAGCTGCTGAAGCTTCGATGTTTCTGAGCCTTGCTCGTTTGACCCGCTTACATGGAAGATGCTCACGCTGCAGGTAGCTTGTGGTGAACTCAAGCTCTGCTCTGTTCCCGATTCATGACCAACCGCCCCTGATGAGGAAGAGCCACCCTCACTTTCTGGAGAAGGCCTTGACTGCAGGTCACTTGAGAACGTACCAGGCAGAGACTCCTTAATGCCTGCTAGGTTGGAGACGGTCTGAGGTGCACTGGTGGCCGCAGAGGTAGGCAGAGTTGTTAGGAGAGGTTTGCTATCCACAATTAGGTTGGACTCATCCAGTGGCACAGACATCCCGTATGGGATTCCAGTGCTAGTGGGAACATTGTCCAGGTGCTCAGGAACTGGGTAAGGATTCATCTTTATGTGGGGGTATTTGTCTTTGTGACGCTGAAAATGCACTTTAAGGTTTCCTTTGGTTGTAAAGCGGTTACCACAAATGTTACACTTGTAGGGTCTTTCACCGGTGTGGGAACGGAGGTGAATCTGCAGGGCACTGTCATTGCCAAAGACCTTGCCGCAGAATTTACACTTGTGTTTGAAGAACGGCTCTTCTGCGTTCGGTTTGCTTTCAGACACGCTAATGTTGGGAGGTTTTCCCTTCCCCTTCTTTGAGGAATCTATTACAGAAGAAACAGCCGAAAGCGGATTTTGGAAGATGACGGAGTTGGAGGACTGAGGTAGCAAAGGATTCGGGAACCGAGAAATGGAGCCGGGGAGGCTTCTGCTTGCCTCTGGCTTCAAGGGGAAGGAGGAGGAGAGCCCAGCAGCCAGCGAGCCGGCGGCCGCAACGCCAGTGTTAGAATGAGGTAGTTTTCCTTGCTTCAAGGATTCCAGTGATAGGCTCTGGCTTCCAGCTTTTTGTCCGATTAAAGCAACAGCAGCCGACAGCTGCTGAGACATGTGAGCGCCCAGAGCTTTTAGTGGATCAGTAGCAGCTGCTATAGAAGGATGCAGGGCATGGGGAGCCATCATGGCAATCTGAATGCGAATTTGCTCCGTCAGCTGAATTTGCTGGAGTTGCTGCTGCTGCAAACACACGAGCTGCTCCAGGATCATGGGGATAGCATTGAAACTGGCTGCTGAAGAAGAAATGGCATCGGAGGTCCGCTGGTTCACAGCCACTTTAGTGCCCCGTATTGTCTGCAAAGTCACGTTAGTGTTTGGTACTTTGGATTTTGGTAGATAGCTTAGCCCAGGAGCTGCAGGTGTGACGGGGGGTTCTATTTTAAGGTACATTCCTCCTACCGACTCAGCATCCATTTTTCCTTCTCTCTTTTCCATAGAACCAGTGCAGCCCTTTGCCTGAATGTCCTTGCGTGTCCTGCTATCCATTCGATCACTTGGAAAGCTCCCTAGAGAAGCTTCAGAGAAGCTTTCAGGGGGTACTGTTCCCTCACTGTCATTCATGATTAGAACAGGTGGATTTTTAGTGCAATTTTTCTTATGCTCAAGGAATTCAGAGAGATCAAAGAATTCTGCACAGCATTTCTCACAGATTTTAGTTTCCTCCGTGCGACACCTTTTGGAACTCATTTCACCATCTCCGTCACCTGGGACGTCTTGTGGACTCCCTTAAAATAAAAGAAAGTCACATTATTAATAGCTAGATTTAGACTGAGCACATCCTGTTCTTGAGATCACCGACTTCACCTGAATTGCAAGTTAAAGATAAAAGTCACTGGAATCAAGTTTGCAGATCGATCTGAAGTCCTGCTCTTTGTTTTGCTGCCAATTCATTTGCAGCGCCAAAGAAATCTGCATCTCAGTTCTGTTTTCAAAAAACCCAATAATATAAAAGGAATCTCACAAGGCTTGATGGAAAGAGGTTTATCTCAAATCCCTTTATTCGGGTAAAAAGGGAGCAGTGCAGCAAGTCAACTAGCACCTGCAAAACAGCTTAAAAGGAACACAACCCAAGGAAGAGAGACAAGGCGGCATAACACTGAGCAAAACGTCACATAAGCTTATTTTGTGTTTATACTTCAGTTTGTAATCCTTAGTTAACCACCTCACAGAAATTCATACAAGATTGTTAAAACAAGAACTTCAGAGCAGTTAATTGTACACGGATCTATTAAGTGACATTCACTCTGCCATTATGGAAGTAATTACTACCGAAGAGGGCTGACAAAAGCAAAAGTAAGTCCAATATTAGCTTTTAAATACTTGAAAAAGACACTTACATAAAAAAACACCTCTAAAAAGCCACAGAAGTAAAGAAAAGATGATTAACTTACAGAACCCCATGCATAGGTACGAGCCTACACTGATGCTGGTGATTATTAGAGAGCAATGCAACAAGTCCTGCTTGCAAAACACACAAAGTTTTGCAAAGTTTCAGACCCGCTCAGGACAGGGTGTTTAGCTGCACCCACAAATCACCCGCTTTTAGGGAGGGGGAGGAAAAGCAAAGCTGGTCTGCAAGTCCACTCCTGCCCTTCCTCCACCATTGCCCCGTAAATTAGACTGAACATAATTTGCATGCGGACAAAAAAAAAAAATATAATTCAGGGAACTATCAGAACGGGAAGAGAGGTTAAGAGAAATTCTAAACCAAAACAGGATGTTTTTGCTCAGTCTAGCCATCCTTCAAACAACAAACTCGCACCCAGCTCAAGGCGGGCACGGGAGGCAGGAGTGTTCAGGAGGCAAAACTTGAGGCTCATCAAGCTGAGGGGGAAGCGGGAAGGACTGCAGATGTCTCACAGCCCCCATCAGGTGAAATGTCCTGTAACTCACACTAGTTGGTCCAATTTTGATGGGTGCCAAGGGTGCAGTAAGCACGTACTTCACCTCCCACACAGCCAGCGGGGCACACTGCAGACCTCCACCACAATTGAGAATTTGTATTACGAGATCTCTTCTATCTAGGTCTTGCATCTCCAGTAATTCATCTCGGGGCTCAGCGTTACTAGTTCCACGTTACTAGCCCACACCATTTTACAAGGGGAACCGAAGACTCTGCAAGCACAGGAGCTATTTGCGGCTTTCATTTTAAAGGTGTAACTGAACCACACATCTGATACATGTGTATATCCTGTACATGGCAGGGTGGAGGGGAAGCATGTCCAAGCAACAACTCAAGCACGTTGACTTACTGTTTCGGGGCAGAGTAAAGGCTCTGTAAGGGAGGATATTGCAAACCTTGACATTTGTTAGGTTAACAAGGGGATTATATGTATAGCCAACAAATCAAACTTCAACTGTTTAATGTTGAGTGACAGAAAGTGCACGTGGAAGTTTATTTTTAAAAAACAAACAACTTGATCAATTAAAAAATGCAAGTATCAGAGGCCTGTTATGCTATGGCCTGCAGAGCAGTAATTCCAAATCTGTATGTATGCAATTCTGTTAATCACGTACACTTCGGAGTTACAAGTCTGTGAACAGGGAGGAAAGGTGTTCTCAGCACAGCTATGATCAAAACTGTTTGGATCCCTCACATCTAAACAGGGAGAATTAAATACTTTCTCTCCCCCCATCCTTCAGCCCAAACAACTTCCACAAATGAAGGAAACCAGTAAAAGCATAGTTTTAGCATACATTTCCCACCCCAAATATCATTAAATTGATGCCTCTGAAGTTGATTTAACTCTATGGAAAAATATACAGAGAAATCTAGTCTGCAGACAAGTACAAGTAGTACATGATACAGAACTTGGTCAACAAATAGGGGCAACTGAGGTCAAGAACAGATGTTTTTAAACTCATCTTTGCAAGAGTCTGAGCAGATATAATGGGAAAGAAAGCACCGGTGATGAAAAAAGACAAGAAACTTCCCTAACTACTCTGTACACTGACTCGAGAGGTCTTTACTTGACTGTTTCCATCCATCCAACAAGTATGTCACAGAACAGGCTAAAACACCAAAACCTCTTTTCTAAATCCTTTAGCATTTAGGGCTTTAACAGTCCAATCTCCCAGGCCGAACTATACAGTTTCCCTGGGTTGCAAAATAACCTTACATTTTACTTCAGAAAGCACAAAGCTCTTCCTTCCACAGTCTCTCCTCCATGAGCACATGCGTTTCACCCTGCAGTCTGCACCTCCACAGTGGCCATGCAAAATGTTTCAAGTGGAGTAGAAATGTCCATGTGAAAGACTGTTGCCCACCCCCAAGAAGATATTCCAGGATAACTATGTCTAGACAAGTCATCAAACTTCAACTGCTCCAAAGCATCTGATCATTTATCTCCCTTCCCTTGATAGTTCCTTCAATTTTTTTCCATTCATAAGACCATGCTAAATTCAAAGCCTCTTTTTCCAAACTCCAGCACAGCCTATGACCCCAATTTTCACAGCTCTGAGAAGCTCCAGAGATCACTTTTCTCGTCCTAAGCAACAGAGAAAGAAACTCCAGTAAATTGAAGGCACCTGAGCTCGGCAGCAGCAGGCAGGTTAGCGGCCCTGCCCCTGCCCGCTCTCTGTCACACAGTTTAGTTTCCAGTTCCCCTGTCTGACAGTAAGGCAGTAGCTCAGGACTCCAAATAAATTAAATTCCCACCTTGTACCGACTTGCTGCATGACAAGTAGGAAAGAGTTATGCCTTATTTTCCCTTCCACCTTAGAAAAAGTGAGTATAACAGCTTCCCCTATCTCAAAAAAGTTTTTTTTAAGATACAGTCAGTAGAAGCACTACGCTTGGTTATTGCACAGTAGCTGGAAGAAAGGCGCAATTTACTGTTTCTTTAAAAAAACCAACAGCTTTTCTGAAACTCTTCATCTTGATTTCTAGCTACATCCTCTCCCCAGCCTGGAAGGAGCACCAAGCGCCTGCAATCAGAGCACCTCATTTACCCAAACCCCCGTGCTGCCCTGCCCTGCCCTCCCCCCGAGCCCTCATCGCTGACATGAACTTAACGGTCTGAAAACGGGGGTTTTCTCTGCAAAGAAGCCTCCCTGTGCAGCCAGCTCGGTCCACATACTGTACAAGGATTTACCGAGCAGCAGAGAGCCCTGCCACAACAATTGCTTGTGCACTTCACTTAACCCTCTCCAAAGGCTTCCCAGGGATAGGACTTCTACTGTTTTTTTTATCTCCCCACCCCCGAATTTCAGGAATGTTATCTCTCAGCATCTAGTTATCCAATAAGTTAGAAGAATGCAGTAAACCCAGCAGGGGGGTTAGATTGAATCACTGGCAAATGGATGGAAAAAATCCACTATTGTGTAGGACAAGGCGGTCATCGACAAGGAAGGCTGATAAAATCCACACAGCTCGAATTAATTTTTTTTTTTTTGAGGGAACCAGTGAAAGAGCAGTGAAATAAGTCTTGTCTGGTTTGATGCAATTTCAGAAAGGGTGCTGCTGGTCTACCACTCATCTGAGCAATTAGTGACCTATTTATGGGTTTTTTTTCCAACTGTAATAAAATTATATTTCACTTGAATTGGGAGGAAATGTCAGAGCTCAAGCTTTCCCCCCCTTATTTTTTTTTTTTTCCAGGAATTTATTATCTTTGGTGAGCTTACTTTTTCCACAGACTACATCTGATCACCTACTTTAACATTAACATAACCATGCACTTCCACGGTTAAAATTAACTCATGAAAGATTAGCAAGTATCCACTCCAGCCCTACACGTGAAAACCTCTGCCAGCAGCTCCCTGTTGCCCTCAGGTATCGTGCCTCCCTCTTTGGTTTTTCTATTTTCTGTTCCCAGCTGAAAAGCTAGGACTTCCAAGAACTTTAAACTGTCCAAAAATTCCCTTCTTCCTCCACTATAAACGCCATTTAAAACATTTGCTTTAACGATGAAAAATCAGTTCCTTGAGGTAAGCAAAACACACGACTGACTACTTACAGAAACATTCAGGAGCCCTCGATGTTTTCTACACCAAATTTACCAGCAGCATTTTTCTACCCAAGAACGAGCCAGAAACGTGTTACACCTAACAGAGTTTCACACGCTTTCGGGTTCTCTCTCGAGGCTTTTATTTTTGAATTCTTATCTACCTTCTGATTTACCCTTTTGATTTTGATTACGCACCTACCAAAGAGAAGGGACAGAATATTGTGAGTAAACGCATCCGAAGAGCAAAAAGCGTTAAAACTCGCAGGAGAAGCGCGGAGCAGAGGCGCTGGCTTCAAAGGGAGGCGGTGTTGCTGGCCGCAGCCCTCGGCGCAGGCCCCGCTCCCCGGCCTCCCGCAGTCGCTTCCAAGGGCCTCGGAAGGCCGCCGGTCTGCGGGTGCCCTGAGGAGCCCCTCTGCCGAAGGGCTGCGCCTTACCCGCCGAGCCGCACGCCCGAAGCCCGTCGCGCACACGCGTCCCGCGGCGGCGAGCGCGGGGCCGGTCGGTGGAGGGCACTCACGCCCCGCGGCTCTGCCCGGCCCCCGCGGGGAACCGGCCGCCCCCGGGCGGTGCTGCCAGGCGGGGCCACCCCGGGGAGCACGGCCGGGGCTGGCCCCGCTCGGCCTGCCCCCCCCCCCCCCAGCATCCACCTGAGCCCACACGGCAACCCAGACCTTACCTACAAGGACTCCTTGTTAAGCCAAGGGCGATTCCCGAAGCTGGTTCAAGAAGTAACCACCAAAAAGCAGAGCTTTCCCCCCAGAAGCTGCAGCAGCGGCCACCCGCCCTCGGCCCTACCTGCTCGGCGGCGGCCGGTCCTCCCACCGGCGCGGCCCGCAGCTGCGGAGGCGGCGGCCCCGGACCACACTTAACACTACTACAGTGTTTAAGACCCAGCTAAACGGCACAAACCCCGCTGCCAAGGTCAATTGCATGAGAGTCCTAATTGTAAGCCTGACATCAACTTACCACCCACAGCAAGCAGGAGGAGGCAAAGGTTAGAGCAGCAGCTCTGTCAAAACGTCACATGCCGCCGAGCCCAGCACAAGGGCTTCATCACTACAACCAATATAATGTTTCACTTACGTAAAAGGAAAAACAAGCCGGGCATCGCCCCCGCCCCCCCCCGGCACCCTCACCCCTCGCCGCTGCGGCACCCCGGCCGCGCAGCCCGTGGCACGGCCGGGGGACGCGCCCCCCCCGCCGGCCCGGCCAGCCTTCCCCGCGCCGGGAGCTTCGGGCAACCCACGATAAACAGCAAATACAAGAAAACCACCGCAAAACTTGCCTTTCCCCGTTAAACACACACACCCCCCCCCCCCCCCACTTCAGCAGAGCTCAAAGCACGAACCGGGGATTTAAAGAAAGGAAGTCTCCAATTCTGCCCTGAGAAAAAGTTGCAGTTTGATACTGTATTTTTAAGAATGAATCAGATTTTTAATGGCAGCAATCCAGCACAATGGGCATTTCCAACCCCTTTGTGAAAATGCTAATTTTCAGTATGTAGCTTTACTCTCCAGTGACCACCTGCTGATTTTTTGACCTGTTAATTGATCCCCAGGTTAGCAGAACCGTCTCTTAACACGCTGCATTGTTCACAGAGGTGGGTCCCAAATCGCTTTGCAAAAAAAGGAACGCTTGCAAAAGAGGAGATAAGGGCTTGATTTTATTATTTACGATTATGTATATACTCGATAATGTCCCAGACAAATCCCTGCGGTATTTCGACTTTGTTATGCAGCTTCATCACTTGCTATTTACGGGCACACCTGGAGCGGGGAACAGCAAGACTATTTTGGAGATTTGCGGGCGATAAGAGGCATCGGAGTCGCGGCCGCGATTTTTTATTTCTGGAAGCAGAAACGAAGGTCGCACAGGACGGGGCTCCAGTGCGGGGGGACCCCGGGTCGCACAGGACGGGGCTCCAGCGCGGGGGGACCCCGCCGCCGCCCCCGGGCCGCAGCGGAGGGTCCCGGCGGCCGCGGCCGCGGGGCGGCGCAAGGCAGCACCGGCCCCCCGCTCCCCCCGGCCACCGCAAGAGCCCCCCGACCCACAAACGTCGGCCCCATCCGAGGCGGCAGGAGACACCCCCCCCCCCCCCCCCGGCGGGGCGCGAGCTTCGCCAGGTCCCCCCGGTCTGTGCAATCGCCGCCCCGGCTCCCGGCGGGATTTTCATCCAGGGTTTTGTTGTTAAAAGAGGTGGGGAGGGAAAAAAAAAAAAGCCCCAACAACAACAACAAAAAAGCAGCTGGCCATTGCCCCGGAGAGCGCGGTGTGTAGCGATCCGATCCTCCCCTCCCTGCACACCTCCCCCGCCCCACGCAGGGCGCATCAGGAGTTATTAACCCTTTTGTTTCAGCGCAGCCCCGGAGGTGGCTTTCCAGCAGCGGGCAGAGATTTACATGTGGAAACATCACCTCCATCCCCCAACCTAACCATATGCACAAAGGAAAACAGTCATGCATTAAACATGGGATTTATTGCCTTCTGGCCAGCTTGCTGTTTCTTAAGTCACCATTAACCGGACCCAACAATTGCACATTTCGACTCAAAGAAAGGGGGGGGGGGGGGGGGGGGGGGAGGAGGAAAAAATTAAGAGCCCGAAGCTCCTGCGAGCTGGGAATAAGCAGCTCCTGTAACGTGCATTGGTATCGATCAGTTCCAGGGATGGAAAAACCCCACACAAAACCGGTCCCTTAGGAAGGCAGAGAACCCAAAGAAAGTTCTTGGGGGACACAGAGAAGCGTCTGGGCACAACGACCACAACAACTCCTAACAAACGCAGCAGCCCTGGCCAGCTCACGGCCAGCCTCCCCTTCCCCACCCGGGACGTGGCCTCCCGGCTCCACTCTCGTTCCGGAGCAGGACGGGCACCGCGGGAGCTTGCCCCGCTCCGCGGCACCAGGGGCGTTAATAGCGGGGGGAGAGCCCGCAGCGGAGCCCAGGCAGCCGCAGCCCCCCCCGCAGCCCGGCTGCGGGAAGATGCTGCTCCGCCGAGGAAAGCTCCGGCAAGCCCCGACCCTTCCCCGCTCCCGCGGGGGACGCCGTGGGGGCAAGCGAGTGTCCCCTTCACCGCCTCTCCCGCACGCCCACCCCCACCCTGAGCTGCGGGCTAATTTGAACGCAGATTTATACTTTCCTCTTCCCTTGGCCAGGCAAAGTGCTGCGAGCTCCCCGAAAAGGAGGGGCAGCGATTTGCGGTAGCGAAATACCCCACACCGCCCGAATACAAAGCGCTCACGCACACCCCACATTAGCTCACCGGAGTTATTTTAGGAAGTCGGAAATCAAAGATGGCTGGAGGTCAAGCTACAAAAGGTCCAGGGCGATTGTGATCTCCAACAAAAATAGTCCGAGCGCTGAATTATTTTTTTTTTTAGAGCCCCACAAAAATCCTCATACAACTACCGAAAAAGTGTTAAATAGATCGGGGAAACCAAACTCGAGCTATTTCCTCCCCCTGCAAAGATTGTTCGCAATTCCTCCCCCCCCCGCTTCCCCCCCCAATGCCCTCCGCCTTAGGGAGCCTTTGGGGTTCACCTCCCATGAGGGGCTCGCCTCCCATGAGGCTGCACCCCGAGCGCAGCGGCAGCGGAGCCGGCGCAGCCCCGCGCTCCCCACGCGGGGCCCGGCGCAAGCTGCGCGGGACCGGGGAGGGGGGGGGGGGTGCGGGGCACCGGGGGGCCGCCACCCGGGCAGGGCGAGGGGCCCCTCGGCCAGCTCCGCGCTCCGCGCAGCAAAAGCTCCCCAGAGCGGCCCAAAGCCGAGCTCCCCCCTCCCCTTCCCGGGAAATACCGCGGGGCCGGTGCCCCCGCGCAGCCCCGCGGAACAACACCGCGCTAGGGCTCCGCAGGGGCGCGGGGACTGAAATGCCCCCAAAAGCCTGCGGGGAGCTGGGGGCCGGGTTCCTGGCAGAGCCCGTGGGGGGAAGAGAGCGGGGGGTGCAGCACGGGGGTGGAAAAAGCCCCCCGGCAAGCGCCCCGCGCCGCCCCGGCCGCCGCCTCCGCGCATCAGGAAAGTTGGGACCCGCCGCGGCTCCGCGCCCGCCCTTGCGCCTCACCACTTGCAGCATCTGGGGGCTGCTCCTCGGAGTTGATGTGCTGGGGCTTCGCCTGCTTCCGTCGCGACATGGTGCACCAGCATCGGGAGCAAAATAGTAGCAATTATTTTCCTCTTCACAACAAATTCCTAGAGTTGGGAAATTACCCCCATTGGGCGGAATGCGCATGTCAGAGTAATTATGATTATCAATAATGCATTGCGATTTATCATGGGTCCCTGACAGCTGATTGGCCTGAGTCCAAGGGCTCACAGATTATTCAAATAAGGTCCATTGATCAGGGCCAGCGGGGCACGCTGGGCGATGTAGTCCCAGCCCAGCCCGCCCGGGCGGGCGACAAAGGCGTGCGCCCCGCCGGGGCCGGGGCCGCCCCGGGCAGCCCTCCCCGGGCAGCGGGGGGCCGGACCCAGCTTTGGGAGTAAACAAACAGGCCGGCAGCCCGGCTTGCCGGGCCGGCGAGGGACAATACCTTTGTTATCTCACCTGCGCTTTTTATATTGTGCTTTAAAGACTTTTTCGTCCCCCCCCCCCCCTCCCCCCCCAAGCAAGCAGAAGCCCGGGACAATGCTAATTCTTCCCTTTGTCGTGAGATAAGGTGGAAAAGGAAAGAGCACTGATTGCCCAATGGACGAGCCCGGGGTCTCCTGGCGTTGTAGGCAAGTTAAGGGGCTTTAAAAGCGGATCCGGACGGCGCGTAATGATGCTTGCCGTTGGTTCATTTGTTTAAAGACTTCTTTTAAGTCTCACTTTCTGGGAAGCCGACAAAATTGAGCCAATTGTATTTTTAACAGCAAATAAAAACGCTAGACATGTAAAAGGTTCATGTGAAAAACTTGAAGCACGTGAAAAACCAACACTTTGAAGGTGTTTAGGTGTTTTCCTGTACTAAGTTGACTGTGTAAGTACACAGTGGAATCATTTTAATTTTTATTCCCCTCTTCTGCTGTTGGGTTCCTTGTGAAAAGGCACCACGTTTAAATCCTCCCCCACCCACAAGCCCCAGCTGGGTGGCCCCGGCGTTTGGTGGCACACGGGGGTAGAGCCGGTGTGCCGAGCCGTGAGTGCGGGCCCCAGCTCAGCTGAGCCTCGACTTGCTCTGCTGTGAAGCCCTGAGAGCAGAGGCATAGGGCATATGGCATTCCTCTGCCATAGAGCAGAGGCACCCCTACCCCCGATCCCCACCGAAGCCTGCCGGCCCTCGCATAAGCAAAAATGTGAGGGTCCTTGAACATATGGAGATGTGGATTGCAAAATCTTTGTGGGAGACACGGTGTCTTTTTGTTTTCATTTAGAAGACCCACTCCCCCCCCATCTATCTATGGAAAATGAAATGGATTGCTAAAAGACGTCGGGGAGAGAAAGAGATTGATTTGGTGAAGAGATGATTTTGTTGATTTGGAGGAGCAGGGCCCTGGGCAAGGGTTCAGCAGGTCTAGGTTCGGTCGAAGTCAGACTCAATACGCCATTGCATTCATCAGCAAACAATTTACCAGGGTCTGTGCCTCAGTTTCCCACTCGTGAACTGAGGATGACATTTCCCCAGCTGCAAAGCTGTTGTGAGGATAAACATCCATCCGAGATTATGTGGGATTCAGAGCGTGATGTGGAGTGGAAAACCCAAATCTTGCTAGACAGCAGGAAGGTGGAGGGAGGAAGCAATGGCACCTAGTGAGGCCACACAGTCGCCACAGAACATTGCACATCACCACAGTCTCAGTTTACCAGTTACTTTACCAGCATTTTTACGTTGCAAAAACCCTGGCGCTTGTACAACATTTATTATATTCTAAAGTTTGTGCCTGTGCATACAGTCATGCCAGGTGTCCATGGTAGTGCTCAGGATTATGTCTTTTTTTTTTTTGACGCTTGAGAAGGGGGAAGCTGTAGTTTGCATGGGACAGCCATGAAAAGATCTTAACGTTGTAGACCAAGGTAAACAATGCATGATGATCTAATTAGTTATATATCCTCTTGGGGTTTTGTTTTGTTTTTATAGTGTCTCGTAAGGGGTTTTATTTAGCTAAGGATAATACAAACCTTAGAAAAAATCTTCCACAGCAGAAGGTATCACCCTCCTCTTTGGACAATTATTGAACGTGGAGGTCAGGGGACAAATTTGGTTTTTCAGGCCACTTTCCTTTGCAAGCAAATAATGGTTTTACAAACCCCTACTCATGATGCACTTTAATGCACATGCCACATCAAGAGAAACTCTGTATTTACTAATATAAAATAGAAGATATTAACGGGTATTTAAAATCACTCTGACCATTTTTTTTCTGGCGATTACTCCACCCCCATGTTGCCCAAAGAGCTTCTATATATTTGTTTGTTTAACCAGCAGTTTGAAATGCTCTTTGTTTCCAAAGTGTGTCCTGAGGAAATAGACTGTTAAACAAGATTGATACCAATTGATCCACAGATAGATATTTACATTGATGATTTTTCTCCTTTTACACTTGATGTGCTCGGTATAACTAACAGATTTTCATTTATTACACATAATGCTACCAACCCACACCAGTGAATTTATTAAACACGCTGTTTTATGTATCAAGCTGAGAGATAGACAGCCTTGTACAGTAGATCCATATTTAAAATAGATGACTCATGTGGAGCATTTGTACTGAATTTAAAAGAATATATTATATGAAATCAATGGAATTTTTGGTATTGATTTCAGAGGACTGGGATTTCACTCGGTATGGCTCTAACTGAAAGAACAGAGGATGTGGAAAGTGTTAGTTTAAAATGAAAAATAAAAAGGCAAGGGACATTGCTGTATTTAAGGCTGGGAAGACAGCAAAATTGGAGAAAGAGCACAACTGACTGAAAAATATAGGGAGGAAGAGGAGGAATGTGACCAAGGAAAAACTCTCCTGATGATATTTTGCTGGGAAGGTGTTCCCAGCCGGTGGTGATTATAAATAGGCTACGCTGAATGATTACATCATATGCAAAAGGCATGTTGCTTGGCTTTAGCACGATCATATGGATTAGCATGATTACAGCTTCTGGATTTGAAAAATAGCAGGCTTCCTTTTCTGGCTTGACATTTATTTATTTTTTTAAGAAAAGTCCAGAGGAACAATCTTCTACCACCAACAGAGCCGAGGCATCATTCTTGATAGGCGTACTTCCACCAGCAGCCCAGCCCCACCCTCGAAGCTGATAAAAGGGGCTTTTTTAGCGCCGTGCCTTGCCAGCACGTGGAACTCATTGCCACAAGAAACCGTTGCCAGCGGCAGGAACCCCAGCTCTGCCCAGCCCGGGAAATTCCTGCCTTCAGGAATGTCCCTGCAAAATGATTAGGACTATGGAAAATCCGATAAGTATGCTTGTGGGGAGATATACATATATCATATATATACACGCACATTGTATATATGTGTATATATATCTCCATATGCACACTAACTCCCACCAAGATAAAGAACATTGCCTTAAATCCTGTGCTGTCCTACTCCGATCAGCTCCGTTTATTGCTCGCAAGAACGCACAAATTACAAACTTAGTTCATCTGTTTTTCTAAATTCAGAATTTAAATGTAAATAAAAATACCTTCTCCTAAGTTGCACCTATGTATTACCTGTATCTCTATAGCCTGAAGAGGGGAAAAACAAAGTCTTAATATACTTTGAGGTACACCCATTCACTTTCCTCCCATATTCTTCCCCCTGTACCTTACTGCAGCTCATTGCAAGACAAATCTCCCAGTGTAGGCTCTCAGGGATTATCTCCACTACATGGAAGATGACTTGACTGTTACCCTGTTGGAACATGGGTAGGAAGCCTCAAGTTTGCTGATATGAAGTTGACCATAGCTCTGTAGGCAATGTAAATGAGGGTAATTAACGTCCATTGTTGGGCCAGTTAATCAAGATTGAATGCAGAGACCCAGACATTCAAATTCAGAAGTGGTTAATAAGTACGTTAAATTGCATGTTGGTAAGTACTTATGACTCCTCCAGACTAGACTAACTGAATCCAAAACCAGGAGACACTCTCTTTGAAGAGTTTTTTATACCATTATAACTATGGTAATTAAGGGACTTTTTTTTTCCTACTTTATAAGGAAATAGTTTACTTTTTTCCATGATCCATCCACCCATCTTCCAAATGACTTTTGAACCTGCTGCCCACTTCAGTCAAAACTGGTCGTACAGTGGCAGTTTCAAAGCCATGAGTTCTTGCAAGCTGTGAGACAATCAGCATCTGGATAGGGAAGAAAGATCGAAATTAATGCCCTCACTGAAAGAAAGAATCATGGGTCAAACCTTACCCACACGGCAATCAGCAAGCCGGACAGGACATACACACTGCTGGCTCATCAGCCAAATTGTTGCTCCAGATCTGCACACGCACGCTGGCACCAGCCACCCACACGGGCTGTGGATGTGGGACTGAGCAAGGAAAACACCGGGGAGTGGGAGAATGATGGAGCACAAACCTTTAGAAAGAGGCTTCCTTAGCCCACTGCTCAGGGAACAACTTGCTTCTTGACCTAGTGTTGCTTTTAGTACAGCTGCAGTTAAATATAGCCACAATATAGCTTACGTACCTTCCGTGTGGGAATTGTTAATACAAATACAACTACCCTCACTAGAGCAATGCTCCTACTTTACATGTATTTGCAGGCCAATATAATTAAGGGGCACACCTGCTCATGAATAAGCTTTAGGTTAAATTTAGAAACTCCCCTGAGTTTGCTTCCAGTTTTTTTATCCCTGTGCTAAAATCTTGGATGCTAATTCTTTTGAACATCCTAAAGGGATTTAGGCACTGAATTCCATTGGACACTCAGTCCTAAATATTTAAGAGCCAAAATATTAAGTAAAACAGTAATGAAGAGCTGCAACAAAGGTATTAACAGAGCTTCATGTTTTCCTCCCCTCGCTAAACACAGTGTCCATGTAACAGCACCACAGAATCGTTATTAATTAACAACTAGTTGTTACATGTGAGCAGCCATTTATATTGTTTTGAAACTTTCTGATTAGCAGCAAGCCCTCTTGCTTTAGTGGTTGTGACTCTGCTTAGTTATCTGATTGCCCCATGCCCACTGTTCACTCCAGCTCCATTAGCTGGGATTGCTGTGAAGAGATTACATTATTTTGCATTATTATGTTTTAGGAATAATATTTAGGCATTGGTGATGAGACTGAAGAGGGGAGGAGGAGCTCTGAGGTGGCAAGAACTTCACACTGCCCTTACAGTATGGGAAGGTGAAGGAGAAAGAAACAACATGGGGGTGTAACAAGTAAAAAATCACAGTTCCCCTCCCTCTTGTAAACACAACCTCTGGTACTGGGGCTGACAATGCTGCCAATTACACAGAATCACAGAATCATATAGGTTGGAAAAGACCTTTAAGATCATCGAGTCCAACCATAAACCTAACACTGCCAAAACCACCACTACACCACTACACAATTCTAAGATTTTATAAACACTATAGAAATACCACCTTCGTAATGGTATTCCTAATGCAACTAATGGACTGCTGATTCCCACGGAATCAGCAGTTACATCTAAATGCATTTTAAATGCATCTAAAATGCATTTTACCAAAGATGCATCTGACCAAAAATGCAGGAAGCAACTTAATTTCAAAGCTTAGCTCTCCCAAGCAAGGGAAGGAATAACATTGGAATTGTAACTTTTTGAAAGAACCACCAACTGGCTCCCCAGCCAGGAGGAATGAGAGGCATGTGGGCTAGGCAGGTAAACAAACAAATCTCTGGATGTTTGTTAAAATGCCCAAGCGTTTCATCTAGGCAAGAGTAAACATTATCAGCTCTATTTCTCACAGCATGAAAAGTGTCCTCGTGTAATATCTTGTATTAGATGGCAGATGCAATCTGGAGAATGAGAGATCCAGCTTTGCCCAAGAATACAAACCAAGTATTTGAAGGAATGGATTAACTGTGTGTTAAGTGAATAGCATTCCCCCTACTCTGCAATATTTGTTCATTTTCAAACACTTACTTGCTTCTGAATAAACGTAAGATCAGAAGTAAGTGTAACTTGTCATTATGGTGCTGCCTTCACTGAATTTCATGACCCAATGATACATCACAGATAGTAACAGGAATCCTGTGAGATCGTTTCCTTCCAGACAAGGTACACAAACCTTTTTTTAGCACTAAGCTGTAATGGAGCCTTTGGAGATGTCTAATTATTATCCCTTTTTACGGGGGGGATGTAGGGCCAGCAGTGGTGTAAGGGTGTTGGAGTAACCCCTGTGAGCCGGCAGCCCCTGCCTCCAGGGCATCAGGGCTGCCGTTTGCCTATCGTAAATCCCCTTCATAATTAGGAACTAGGCTAATGGGGTTTGATTATGAGATATAATTTTTTCAGTGAATACCAAACCATATCTGAATCTGATGGTGAAATATTTAATCAGATGGCAATACTAAATACAACTTAGTAGGTAACAAATTAGGACAACCTCCCCCCTGTATCCTTATCATCTCAGATAACCACGATTGAATTGCATGTAGTATTGCTTCATAATCAATTTGTCGATACATTGTGCCATTATGTTATCCTAAAAAGCACCTCATGAAAGGCGCATGGAACACATTGCCTGTCCTAACAAAGGGCTGAGCTTGGTTCCCTTCCCAGGTCTGTGTTCCTGATGGTTGCAAAGAAAATCTGCTAGCTGGGCTCAAGTGGTCTGCGATCGCCTGCAGAGACAGCTTGAAACAGCAGCTCGCAGAAAGAATTATGAATTTCCTTGTTCATGTCAGTGAAGCACCAAGATCGAAACTGAATTATTTTCAGATGTCAAAATACCACTTAGCAGGGGTCTTTTACTTAGTAAAATTAGCTCTCATTTTCTGCTTTTATGACTATGATTACTAAGATTTTTTTTTTTTACCTTGTAGACCTAATTCCATTTCTTTTGCTACGGCCGTTTTTCCAATTACTTTTATCAGTTATATCCCAGTCCTAAATCTGGCTGGTTTCCATGTGGGTGAATTTGGTTCATGCCATACCTAATGAAGGACTAGCAACCAACTGTTAGTGGAGATTCAGAGAATTAGCAGGTTTTGGAGGTGCCATCTGGCCTTTGATAGCTCAGCTCTTAGTCAAAAAATAACAAAAATTAACAACTGAAAAATCCCCAAGCCTCCTGTCTTCAACTGTTATGGTTGGAAGGCAATGGGAAAAAAACAAACCAAAACATTAACATTTAAGTTAATGAATAGAATGAAGTCAACACAAAAGTATCCCAATGACAGCCTGAAAGAAAGAAAGGACAAAAATCTATGAGTTGCACTTTTTTTTGTGAAGTGTGAGCTTAGTTGTGGAATGATGAATTAAATATCTAAAATGATCAAGCTCAGTACTCAAGTCTTTATGCTAGGAGCAAGGGGGAAATGGAGGGGATATAATAGTATGATCACTCTTGAACATCTGAACAATTTACTGTGAGTCATATCCTATTTGCACAGTTTATGGATCTTGTACTGAGAGTAAAGTATGGAAGAAAGTCATCCCTTCCTTCTCCTCGTTCCAGCTTTCCTGTAGATCAATTCTTGATCAAGACTCGAAGAAGGTAGTATGTTCTGTCTGCCATAAGTAATATTATTTCAAGAAACTCTGATTTAAATGCCTATCTCCAGTTTTGATGAAATTTCCAATACCATTATTTTAAATGAATGATTAAAGGGATGTCGTCTGGCTTTTCATACAGATGCTGAAGTGCCACAGCAGAATGAGCCCACCAAAGTTAAGACTATACTTTTGATACTATTCAGTATCTCTACTTAGTTTGGACAACTAAAAAATTACATTTGAATTTCTTTACACAAGAAGATTCACCACCAAAAATGCAAACTACAGGTATAACGCTATAAATCCCAGAGTGTTTATTCAGTCTGGATACTGTATAGCCATGTTGCTATATTACTGTATTTAAGAGAATGCATGTGCCTTTCTAAACAGGTCTTAAGTCAGACCAGAAAGTTCAGGCCAAACTGGGCTAAACAGACATTTTCTGCAAGGTGTTCCTGCTGTCAGACACCACTTTCAGCAAGAGACAGTATTGCTACTCAATTTTCTCTTTAAACAAAGGAAATGATTATTGAGTGTTAGTTCATACATTGTCTCCCCAGATGCTTGAAACAGACTTTAGTCTTCATCAAGGCAGCTTAAGTACCGCCCTTAAAACTGAAAGAGGGAGCCTGGAATTGGTGGGGAAATACATTGAAACTGAGCAACTGGCAGTTGGGACAGAGCTAATTAAATTTAATAGCTGCCCCCAAGTATGATTAAACACAATAGGACATCTTTGCTCTTTTGTTGGCCAAAGTTACTTCAGCCAGCCAATTCTGGTATAAACTAAAAAAACCTCAAGCAACCAAAACAAAACCCCACAACTCTAAAGTATTCCTGCCTATGAGGCTCAGTTGTTTCCTTGTAACCCCACCCACACTGGCTGATCAAACTCTTTTAGGACCTGCTGGTTTTAACATTGGTTAGTTAACTAGAGTGATGTGTTTTCTAAAGTCACGCTGATGCAACACGACTGGCTAGCAGGGCTATGGCCATCTGTAAAGTTCCCCTGACAGCTCTTTTACAATCCGTCTGCTTTTATACCTACAAGATCCTTAATACTGTCTGATTATTCCCTGTAGTAGTGTAAAGGATGCACCATAGCCATGGTGCATCACCGAAGTACGTCAGGTCATCTACCTGCTGGCCCTCAATGTGCACTGTCCACTCAAGAGCACGGAGGCTCTTCAGGTGGGGCTTTTTTGTGGAGGTGTGCAGGTGAGAGTGGATTTGTGTGAGGCCTGGGTGTCTTTCTGGTTGCTCCAGATGTGCCATGGCCACACAATAAGCAGGTAAGATGCCAAGCAGCTGCTGGGCCACGCGCTCCAGAGAGTTGCAAGGTGATGCACTTGTGCAGGTGGCACTGCATTAGTGCTCCTGACCCCACTGCTGGGGGAGCTGGGATGAAGTGTTGGAGAGGAAGAAAACAACTAGATAAAGCTAAAATAGTCGTCGTGTTTGGCTCAGCCCAAAAGTACTTTTTAAGGCCTTCTATAATTAGAAGCTTGGCAGGGAGTTAGCTGCGAGTAGGACTGAGGCAGGGTTTGGACATTAAATGAAGATCAGCCCGTTTCCCTTGCAAACCTCCCACTTTTCAGCTATTTCTGGCAGTAACTTGGTTATCCCTGATTACAAGTGTTCAACAGCTTGAATTTTAATTTAGTTATGTTAGCTAAGGTGCAGTCTACTCTACAGACTTTAACTAGATTAAGAGACAGATCAGCTATAATTGGAGTCCCTGATTGAATTAGATTGGGATTACAAATATAATTGGATACTACCCTATTTGAGACACTTCAAAGGAAACATATCTTCAGAGCATGAAAGCTGAAAAATCAACAGGCCTTTGGAAATCCTTGATCCTGTTTCCTGTGTGGACATAGCTAGTCCTGTGTCGCTCCAGTGCCGTCTGCAGAAAGATATTTTTTAAAAGACAATTGCACTGGTGGAAACTATAAACCAGCCTTTTGACATACATTCGCAAGTCAAAGGCAACATAACCTTGCAGCTTCATGATCTTGCCCGTGCTAGTGATACAGCCAGATTAGGCTAAAACTGTGCCTGAAAGGAGCTTTAAAACCTAGTAACAAGTCCTAAGTATGGACTAATAGGCCTCAGGTTTTATTGTAGGATAGAAGCTAGGAGCCACAGTTTAAGCAAAGAATTCCTTTTGCTGACATGGCTTTTGCAGACATTTCCATTTGAAAAGAGCAGTTGGTTGAACAATGGTCTCGGCGCTGGTTCAGTGCTTGACACCTTGCAGCATGTAAAGGACAAAAGCCTGAAAACTTTTTTTTTCATATGATATCTTTTCCTGTTTGTGGCCTTTAGTCTTTGCACTACTGTGAGCCTCCAGCCACCAGAGCTCTGGTTAAGTAGGTCACACCATAAACAGGCTTATCAGAATAACAGCAGCCTCATAACTCAAGTAGGAAAAACCTACAGAATACATTTTGTGGAAGAGAAACAAAACAACCCTAGCAGCCTCCTAACTGATCAGCCATGTGACAAAATGAAATTAAAATTCAACCCTCAAAATATCTAGTCCTATTTCAATATAAGCCTCCCTGAAGATATCAACATTATTGAGAGGGTGCTCCGTTCTGGTCCAGGCATGAAATTACTTTAAATCTCTTAAGTCTAGAAGTCTCTGAGCCTTCTAGATCTTAGCCTTATGTGATCTCCTTATGCAGGCACCTCAAAAGCCCCCAAACATTCAAGTTTATATGGAAATAAGTTGTTATGTGAGAGGTATTTTCAGGGGAAATAACCAACTTGGGTTGCTTTTTGTTCTTTTTTGGATGTTCTCTTTTTTACCGTCTCCTTTAGGCTTCATCAAAAACTTGCCATTCATGAAAAGAACGCTGGTCCAGTCGTATACTGCTCACCCCTGGAGTCTCAAAGTGCCTTCCACACATGAAATATTGTTTAGAAGATAAAAATGGCCTCAGCAAATCTATAATCCCTTGACCCATTCCTTATAACACTTAATTCTGGCTCCCTCCACAAAAACCCGAGAGCAGCAAAACACCTTTGCAGGACGTTCAAACAAGCTGGAATTACGGTTAATAAATTGTAACCCTTGTGCTTGTGTTTCCCCACGCTCTTTTTGCTGATTAATTGTTAACAGCATCTCTGTTTAAAGGTACTCCAGTACAAATTGGATCCTGATTTATTTTTTTGACATCCCACAGTTAGGTATTTTCAGGGAAGAAGACAAATGCATTAAAGTAATTCCGTGTCCCAAAGTGAGACCTATAACTGTGAAAAAAAGGAGATATGGGACTCTTGGCTCCTCTGTGTAACAGATCATGGATATCGAGGAGAGGTTTTATTTATATGTCATTTGTATACACAAGATTTATGCTTGCAATTAAGTTTCAGTGTAAATTAGCCTAGCCTGTGCGTCTGCTTAATTGCAGGTGCAAATCAAGTCAGTAAAACATCTTTTTCTGCCTCCTTTGGATTTGTAAGCAGCTCACATCTGAGCTTCAAAACTCCGTGTGTATATTTTGCAGATGACAGTTGTGCCTTGAAAAAAGCAACACAGATCCTAGCTCTCTCAAAGCTTCAGCTAGTAAATGGTCTCTTATACGTTTTAATTAAAGTGGTTATTCAACAAGAAACCCTTCTTGTTAGGTGAGGTGCATAAATTCACTCAATTTTGCACATCAAGGGAGTAAACCGTATCCAAATATTGATATATGTTGAAACTATTGATACAGCCGAACAGGTATCTTCCTTTTACTCGAGATTTTCCAATTTCTAAGCCTGGTGTTATGTGACAACTTTAGCGCGAGCAATCTTTATCTCTGTGCTAGTTAATTGAGAGGGGTCAGATTACTTCAAGGAGCCAATCACTTCGGGGTGGGGGTTGCTGTAATTTAGGACATCAGGCATTTGGACTCCAAGAACAATTCTTTTCAAACTTCTCTTTTCATGTCCGAGATTAACTTTTACATTTTCAGGGAGGAGGGAAGGATAGATGGGGTGGGGGAGCAAACCAGAAGCACCAAAGAGATTGGCAGTCACCTTGAGTGTACTAAAGGGTGACCAAAGAGAGGAAAAAATTTCAATTTCCTTTATTTACTAAGCTTGCTCCATTCCCGATTGTGTATGACTTCACAACAATATATTGATTTTTCAGGAGTTTCTTTTTACAATTACAAAAGAAAACGAAATTACTGATTGGGAAGGAAAACTTCTTTGTTCTATTTTGTAAAAGAAGCAGGTTTTTGTGTGTTCAGAAGAAATAGAAATGCATTAAAAGAAGAAAAAGAGAATGAAGAAGATGATGCCACAGAAATCAATACAGAGAATTAGGTGAAAGAGAACATCTTGTATGTTTTTTAGAAAATCTTTTTTCATACACTAAACACATTTGCAGACTTGTTTCCTACAAACCTTTTCAAGTTGCAATTTGAGTCTGAAGCTACAGGCCTCCCGATAGGTTTTAAGACGGCTGAGAAATCTTTTTTATTATTTTGGGAAAAGCAAAAGATTAGGAAGAACTCGGGCCGTCAGAGACCACCTGAAGTAATCTTAAGAAATGCACACGTCTATTTATCACCCCTACAGCCATGTCAAAGAAGGTATAAAGTTATTGCCTGAGGGTTGAAAGACCTGATCATGCGTCACCATGCAGGGTGTTACCTCTGCATGACATAATGAAAGAAGAACTGGGTGCCGAGGTGGCACATCCTCACCCACCGTATACAAAATACTGAATGTTGGTTCTCCCAGACAGGCTTTATAAGAGAAGTTGTCTGAAGTCAGTGTGAGTAATGGTGAAATCAAGGCTGAATAGCTTGAATTTTGAATGCTAATGCAGCTTTCAGAAATGGTGTCACCACCTACAATAATCAGGGAGCAGTCCATCACCCTCGTCACCCCCGCTATTTATTTTAGGCAGTCAGTATGCTCAGAACTGTTTAAACACAGAAGATGACAAAGCCCAAGTGGATTACAGTCAGGAGACCTGGTGTTTTCTCTCAGGGTGAAGTTACAGTTTGGCACGAGCCAGAACACCTATTTGCTGCCATCCCTGTTTCCAGCCAGGGATGGGAAGAGGAAGGGTGGTGGCACCAAGTCTTTAGACAGGGTTCACAGAGCCAAGGGCTCCCAGTTTAGTTCGGTGACATTTGAGTACCAGCCCTAAACAGCATCGTGGCTAAACCAGCCTGTGCTCCCACCTCTCTTTTGTTCTTTTTATGCTGCACTGGCTGAAAAATAACCCAGTAAAAAAAAAGTTGCTAGCTCAGCTGGATCACAGCCACAAAAAATGTTTGTGGGTCCATCCAGCGAGGAGGGGAGGCGTGTGGGGCTGGACCACGCCAGCCATGGGCCGCAGCCTCCTGCCATCCCCAGTACCTGCACCACCCAGTTCTCTCCCTTTTATTAGGTTCTCACCAATATAGCCCTGGACAGAGCAGGATCGGGTCTCACGTATGGAGGAGTATTTCTGCTTTTGAGAAGGCTGTGCAGGCTTTTTTGCCATCAATGTAACTTCACCTCTAGGAAAGGGGAAATTAGTCTGCAATTATGTAATTATCAGCCACCCTGAAGCTCAATTAATGCTTTCTGTAACTCTTCCAGAAAAGGGGGAGGTCTGTTGGATGCATGGTGTAAATATAAACGATGGGAATTTCTCCCTCCAGCTTTGTTTCTCTGTATTTTAACTTCCGTTAATAAGGTGGCATGTAAAGAGAACCGAATTCGGATCAGTGAGGGTTTATATCTGCAGCTGCTGGCTAATACCGATGAGCTGCGCGTTGCCTCCCTGTGCGTTATTTCAGGTCCTGCCTGTATGAATGGAGTTGCTTCAGCACAAGGAATTTTGCTGCAATAGCCTGGGGCAGCCATACACAAACAAACAGCCTCTTGGAAGAAATACTCTGAATGAGTAACCCAGGATACAGTTTCCTGGGCTAGGCTAGCTTTACCTCAAAGCATGGAGTCGTGTAGTATGGGCATAACTTTTTTCTCCTTAAAATACCCTGCTCCCCCTCTTTGCAGAGGTGTTCCCCGAGGTTAAACAACTTTTTCAAATATTTAGGTATCTACAGAGAGTTAATCAGGAGCAGTGACTCCAAAATAAGGCTTCACGTAGACAAAGACTTAAGAAGGACTTGAAATTTCAGGAAACAAGGAAAGGCTCGATCATGTCACAGCACAAACACCAGGTTTGCTTGTCCCAGGGGGGCGTTGCAGCCTCCCCTCCAGTTTCTGCCATGGCTCTACAATGACTTTGCACCAGCAAAAAATCCTGAAAGTGCTGATTTACTAGCTCACGAGCACCCGGTCTCGCCAAGGCACACTACTGTAATACAAGAGGGGAAGGACAAAGTCACCCATCAATTCACCTGTTTAGGCTTCATAAAACCTAAGGAGTGGGACGTCCAGCTCTTCCTTTGTGCCATGGCCAGAGAACAGCATCTTCTCCCACATGCATCCTCCAAACCTTTGGCTTGTTCCTCAGGCACAGCCGGGAGCTCTGGTGCGGTGGGGAGGGTGTAAGTGGGCTCCGACAGCAGCAGTGCAATGGGCAACAGCTGAGGCTCTGCCCCATAACCCTGGTGGCCCACCAGCTTCTCTTCTGCCTTACACCAGCTTCTCTTCTGCCTTACACTAGCTTCTATTCTATCTTACCCCCTGCTTGCAACATTTATTCCAGAAAAACTGATTTTATTTGATCAACACATGTAATTATGTGTTATCTGTGAAATAGGATGGAAGTTCCATTTGTGCATGTGCAAAAAAAGAGGAAAAAAGTTTTAATTCACTAGTGCCTGTTTGAGGAGATATTTATGCAAACTTCCATAGTTTTGGGAACCTACTGTTACATGGCCAGCTGATGGCACTTCTGAAAATGAATGACCACTATTCAGAGCACTCCATGTTCATATCAAGCAGTTTCTTGATACAAACTGTTCAGTTTCGGGTTACTAACTCCCATGATATTTGATGTTTCATTTACAACTGAAGTTCCTAGAGAAACAAATGGTTTTAAGGGAAGCCTTTCTTCTGCGGATCTGTAGAATAATCTTAAAACATGCGATAATAAAGAAAAGCTTGAAAACGCGGGGTCTCTGTGGGGTTCACCCTAAGGTCACAAACCCCCAGAAAGTAAACAGAACATTTCCAGTATATATATCTCCAGTATTTATATATATATAAAAAATAAAAGTATATATCTATTTCCGTTATATATATCTCTCTCTCCAGTATTTATATATATCCAGTGTGTGTATATATAGGTATATATGTATAAATCTCAGAGGACTTTAAGATAATTTTGGAGCTTTTGGAGTAATTCAAGCTAATACCTGGGGTTTTTTCTGTGGGGTTTTTTTTTTATTTTTTTCTCCAACTACCTGTGAGGCATAATGCCATGTTTATCTCACTCTTATGTGAAATTTATTCATCCAAACCCAGTGCATATTCAGTTTTCCAGATACTATCAACAATATGTGAATAAAATAGGCACGGGAAATCAGATTTCAGCCTGCTGGGAACACGAGCTTCAGTCGCTTTCTGGTTTTAGTCTGATGATCACAGCAGGTAAATAGATTGTGGAGATACAACTTGGAAGAGGTATTAAAAATAAGGAAAAGAAATCTCAAGAGAGATAGATGGCAGGAAGTGAAGTAATGGGCAAATAAAAAGAAACATGCATTCTAGTGCTGGGGAAGGACGGGACGTCACCGTGATCGATTGGCTCCAAGTGACAGATTCTTCGGAGGTAGAAAGATGCCTCAGCAAGATTGAGTTTAACTAAGTGGGCAGATCCACGGTGGGCCTCTAGCCATAAAACAGGTTTGCCAAATTGCCTTTGAATCATTATATTTATGAGTTTAAAAAGCACGTAAAATATTTTTACTTTTTTTTTACAGGAAAGAATAAACATAAATAATGCAGGGGAAGGCTGAGTTCAGCGGTGTGGAAGCGGGACCCACCTGAATCCTGATGAATCTGCGATTAGGGCAGGTGGGATTGGGCCTGTGTGGGGTAAGACTCTGAGGACAAATCATGGCATCCAGGGAAGAAAACTTTTCTCTAAGTAGCTGGTTATTGCTGTGCTTGTAGAGCTCATCATGTCTATCTTCTAGAGACAGAATCCCTCTGCAGGGCACTTGCACAGTACTTTTCCTGCAGCATCTGAACACCAAAACTTGATTTTAGGACAGTAGAAGGTTTAGTCCCTATGTGGGTTTAGTCCCTATGGGGTTTAGTCCACATAGGTTTAGTCCCTATGTGGGACTAAACCAAGGGAATGGGAAGGTGCCTATCTCATTCAATAACCACTTTTGATGCTGGACATAATTTGATGCTCAGGCTAGATGGTGTAAAAGACCATGCAAGATAATCAGCCACCACATTAGGTGTCATCTTGACCTGAAAATCAGAGTATAGATTAGACCCTGAAGCCTGAGGTTAAACAACCCTTGCAGAAATGCCATTAGCAATAACAGTTAAACAAAGATAGTACTGTCATCCAGTCTGTGCATGAAACTTTTAAAATCCTTGTATTGGTGGCCATGAGTCCCACAGTGCAATAAATCACTTCACTGAAAAAGCATTTCCTATGAATTTGCTGTCTTATATAATAAAATATCTCTCGAATGTCATGTCCCCTTTTTATGTGTCTCTCTTCAAATTTTAAATGATTTTACTTCCTGCTGGAGTCGGGCTATTGTTTAATCTTTAAAAGCTTCTTGCCTGATTTTCAGAAGTGCTGAGCACCCACAAATGGAGTCAGTGGGCTCTGTAAATGTTCAAGATCTTTTTAAGATCAAGGCATGGTTTTGATGCTTAGCCAGTTCAATGGTGCCCTTGATTCAAGCCCATTTGATGTAATGGATTTCCCAATTAGCAGACAGTGGAGGATCACACCTTGGGAATATGTGCTTCATAAAGGGATACAGTATCTGCTCTGAAGAAGCATTTAAAGAATTAAACCCACAAACGAGTCCAAACCCCAGTTGCTGGTTCTCCAGCTAACAACTTACCTTCTGCAGCTCTAAGTAGTATTTAATCTTCTGAAGAATAATTACTGCTGGCAAACATGTTAGCAAGAACAGCACAAGATCGGCCCAGAATCCATATGTTACAATTATTGGGTCTTGCTGTGGTAATGTGGGTGGGCTGAAGGCTGAATTTTTAAATAAAAGATGCACAGGGAGAGATCAAGAGTGCAGTTGAACTGGCCTGTAGTGCTGAGGCTGTTCTGTATCTGAACTTACTCAATGGAAGTAAAATATTTTGCTTATAAAGAATTTTCATAAACATGTCTTAGGATGTGTATTAGAGGTACGTCTTAGGATGTGCATTAGGAGTAAGCTAAACAAGATGGTATAAACACAGGAATGGCCCTGTAATAGGAGAATAAATGGCCTGCTTCTGCTTCCTGCAGCAGCCCCTGCAGAGGCTGCGTGCCTGGCGGAGCCCTCGGCTGCGGCGAGGAACCGCAGAAGATCAATACCCCCGACCAGGCGTTTGGTGTTTAAATCTGGGAGACGCCTAAATATAGAAGTGCATGGCTAACTCCAGGATCCCATTTTTAAAACGTCTTTAAATTGCAACCACATCTCACTTATCTTCAGCTAAAATTAAAAAGGGCAGATCTACCTCAAGGGATGTCTCGGTGCCAAAAATATCTAAAAGTTTCTCAGGCAGTGGAAAGAACAAATCAAAGAGAACAAGGAGATTTTATTGGGTTTACTGTTAAACATTTATCCAAAGTGTCCTGCCAGATTTTGAAAGGTATTTAGGCATTGAAAGGTACAGATAGGCATGTAAGAGGGCTTTGAAAAGAGTCCAAGCAGGTCAGGTGCCCAATTCCCATTGAAATTCAGAAATAACCGCAAAATTAGTTTCCCTTTACTTTTATCTTCCAGTCTTGATTCCCATTAAACCCCAACTTAAGCAAACCTCAGCTAGAAAAATCAGATGTTCAGCATTTAAAAATCTGGTAGACGCCTAAATATAGATGCAAATGCCTAATTTGAGACTACCACTAAACTTCTGTTTTAAAATTACTACCACATCTAACCTATATAAAGGCACAAATGCACACTGAATAATAATAATTGAATTCAAATGCTTTCATCCAGATAAAGTGCAGCAATTGAATTAAAATCTGCAAGGATTTTTGGAGCCAGGGTGGACAGTGTAAGTTATAATCTAGTTTATGGTATAAAGTACTAATTATATGTCCATGGTATTCATCAGAGTAGAATGTTTCCTGTGTGATGTAAAAAAAGTATGGTAAAGATTAATTTAATTATGCATTTTATAGATGAAACTATGTTTCTAATATTTTGTAACTAACAATACCTTTAAAGGCAACTGTAAATATATAGTATTTTGGAACCTTAAGAGATTAAAATAAATAACATCTGGACCAAAATAATGTGTGAGGCCTGGATTACAGTTTTGCTAACATCACTTTTAGAAGTACAATACTTTGCTGACAAATAAGGCCAGCAAAAAAGCCAGCTCAATATAAACTCAGTAATATTGGCCAGAAAAGGACTTTTTACTAGTGAAAGTGGGAAGTGATTTAAGCTAAATTGACAAAAAGCCAATACGTTTCGCGCCGGTGAGGTTCGACAGTATCGAAACAGTCCGGTTTCTGGCATTGCGGTATTAGCAAACCTGCAAGGAATAAATAACTGTGCATTTCTCAGCTGTCAGCACTGTCCATTGAAAGGTTACAAAATAAATTGGAGTTTCCACCTATTTCATCTAACTCTCATCTTCCTACTTGCAGCTCTGTCGTGATACTTTGGAACAAGGTGCGTGACTGAAGTTCCGTGCCTTGGCAGCGTCTGCGGGTTCCTCTCCCCACGGCGGGATCTGCTCTGCGCCCCTGGAGCCGGCGCTGCACGGAAAAGTGAACTTCAGTGAAGTTGTAGCAAAGATAAACATCGCTCTTGCTCTTTCTCTGCCTCCTCTTCAGATGGGAATTAATGTCCTTACCTCATCACAACCCGCTTCTGGGCAACACATGACAAACACATTAGAGGAGGGGCCGTGCTAACAAAACAACAGAAAGTTTGCTTTCTCGACGGAATAATTAATTTTGATGATTATTTTTTGAAACGGTGGCTCTGCTCTGTTCTCTGCCTGTGGATAGGTGTTAAATTATTCCTGTGAGAAAGGCGGCTCAGGGTAACAGCAGCAGCAGCTGTGGAAACCATTCGCGCTCTAATAGCACTGCTGCGGCATCCCCGGCGAAAGCCCCACCATGTAATGAGCAGAGACAATTTCCACACGGTAGTAAACAAAGAATATCTATGTGAAGATAGTCTATGTGAAGTCACTCTTCTCCAACCTCTTTTTTTTTTCCTTTTTTACCCATTCCCCTGTTTATTTTGTGGCCTCAGCCTGATTAAGGTCCCCTTTTTGTGTTTCTGCTTGGTTTCGTAGGCTGCATCGCTAACAACTTGGTGCTATTTAGTTTTATTTGCTCTTAAAATGAACAAGGCATTCTTAGGATGTGTTATGTGATACTACTGTTTTGTTACTTCCCCCGGATAATAAACAGTCTGGAAATTAATGATTTATAAAGGGTTAGTGTTTGTGTGACAGAAACTAGGACAAGTGGCTTGACTTGGATCCCGCTTGCGCCTGTAACTCCAAATATTTTAGATGATTCACCTCTGATTTGCATTTATTCAGAATCCTGCCCAATGCTCTTCTTTTAACATGTATAAGTCAAACAAACATTTAGCACTAATGTAATGGCCACTGATGAAGGAACTTAGTAGAAGTCATAGCTATATTTTCTTTGCAATGAAATACATACACAGCTGAATTATATTAGAGGAGGACAATTCTGCATGGTAAACTCCAACTGGGCCTTGTTTGTTGTACAAATAAGCTTCAGCCCTCCAGGATTTAGGAAGACAGAGTATCAGCCCCTTGCACAATGCTGCTGGGAAGCGATTCTCCCATGGGGTCAGTCATCAGCTGCACGTTGCAGGCTATGACTAACCTTATCTGCGGATTCATGTTACGGCGAATTTTGAGGCAATTGTGGTTTCCAGCCATCCAGGACTCCCTCCACATTGCTTCTTCCATGCACCACAGTCCTTCCTGCGCTGGCCCATCTAGTTGTGAAATCAGTCTGTCATCCAGTTCAGGGAACTGATCCAGCTTAAAAACACACACACAAAAATCAAAGGATGGAGAGCCAGCTCGGGATGGGAACTGGGAAAGGTGTAATGGGGCAAGACCATTCTAAGCCCTTTCTGTCACCAAGCCCTTTCTGCCATGAAGCCATGGTCACAGATGCCACTGTTCAGTCCACAGGTTTTAGACCTTTTGAGTAGTTTTAAGGTTATGTCAAATACAGTGAGGAATATACTGCCTGGCACAAAAGACTTAATCCTGCAATAAAACTTAATTGTTTATTAACTTAAGACAGCACTTACACTGAAAAAACGAACATATTAATATCTGCACACATCCTCAAGTGCAATTGCCTTGGACTTGATTTAGCTCTCACTGAACTGGGCAAGCTATCTCCCACCCATATACCCTATTTCATGGAAAGATACTCAAACTCACCCTTAATAAATAAAACTGAGTAATACTAGCTGATGCGACAAACAATTTTGAGATTGCTGCTAAAAATCATTGCTGAGAATGACTGTTGCTCCAGCTGAATTTTGGAACAACTCCGTAGACTGAGAAAAGAGCCCTTTTTTAAGCTGTGCACCTGCACAAATGTCATTAAAAATCCAAACCGAAATACTAGAAAACAGTTCTCATGTGAACTTGCCAACACTTTCATAATACAAGTATAACTCCCAGGCAGAGCACGTGGGATATATAACACCCTCAAACAATAGCCTTTTGTTAATGAGCTCAGGAGAGGCTCCAATATAATTTACCATACAATGGTGCAGTGTAAGAGATGTGCAAATCCGTAAACACCACCCCCTCCCAGTGTTTGGTGGTTTTGAAACAGCACGGTAAGGTCACATAACTTAAACTGCAGATGTAGGGACAGAGTGGACCTGTCGGCCACCCCCAGCTCAATTACTGAAGCTCTGGGTCAATGTCTTTAAAATACTTCCAGCATCATGGATCAGTGTCTGTAGGAAAAGGAATAACATGGTGGTGTTATGTATGGGGTGTTGCTCACACGCGCCTGTAAGTGCTACATAAGGCTCAATGTCTTTCATGGACTTTCTGAGAATTGCACATGGAGAGGAGTCCCTCGGCTCATCGCTGTTTTCTGCAGGGGACCTGCCTTGGGAAGGGACACCTTACCCAACCTGGAAGTTTTGGTAGCAAAGTGCGTGGGCAGCTTGTGAATGGAAAGATTGAAAGGTGCTATGAAAATTGTAAATTATTACTGTATTTTTCTGAAAGATTAATGTCAGATCCTCCAGAAAAGGGCATGTCTACAGGCTGCTAATTTATTACCAGTAAAGCTTGGTTTAATAAACTTGTGGTAAATATTTTCTGCTTTTAAGACCCTTTAAGGCTTCAAAGGCTCCCATTTGCTTTAGGGTCCCTAGGGATGCTGGTGCCAATGAGACATGTTTCATTAATTATGTTGCACAAATAAGCCAAATATTGCACAAATGTGTGTAGCAACATTGTGAGGAATGCAGCAAGGACTCTTCCTAACTTCACACGGAGCAGAGCTGCCCAGCTGGGTGCTCTTTTGAAGGAGAGTTAGGGCCTGAAGCACACACTTGGGTCCTGTCCTTACCCCAAAATTGTATCGTTACTGTTTAGGTCACCACAAAATTGCCAATAGTTTTCTCTCTGGAATTCACAAACACAGGCTGTCTTTCCTAGTCACAGCCCTGTTAAAATAGGAATAGAAGGACAAAGCACACTGCAGGGGCATTGCAGATCCCTCGTGTCTTGTTGGGTTGGAAATTATGCAAATATCGTGAGATACTGGAGGATGACAAAGTCTGAGGTTGTGTTCCCGTAAGTCTTCTTTGCCTGGACGAGGTTGAGAGTGGAGCATCCTGCCGCAAGGAGACTGGAGGTGAGATGTTCCTGGGTCAGGTTCAAAGCCAGGGTCCTTTGGTGCTGGAAAGTGAAAATATCAGTGCTGTGAGCAGGTATGCTGCAGTAAAAATGAATTTACTGGGGAAAGGGAATAACCAAAGATATTTCACAGCCATTAGTAAAAGGTGACTGAAGCCACATGATGATTGCACCTTTCAGAAGGAGGGCTGTTGGAAGAGCTACAGGCAAAGATGATTTTCCCAGCGGGGCATGCAGGGATAGAAACCCTCATTTTGATTCTCACCTTACCTTTGTGCTTCCATAACTCACACATAGACCAGCAAAAAGCTGCACGCTGTCTGAGCAGGTGAAAGCTCCCTGTTAAACAGGCAGTTGATAAACTGAAAGGCTGGAGATAAACTCTTGACCAGTCCCTCTCTAAACCAACTATTCTCACAATCTGTGTTTTCCTGGTAGCCGAGAAGGAAAATTAGCAAAAGCTCAGTGGTCACTGGAAAATGGAAAGATGCTGTTTGACTGGCTGGACACAAGAGCAATTACAAAAGCACACTGAAGTACTTACAGCTGAGGGAGACCTTAAGAGCGTACGTTGACAGTGTGCCATATGTCAGGGCGCGTGCTGCTTTATATTACTTGGTGCAGCTTTGTGAAGGAACTGTACTTGGCTTGTATATGAATTTTAAATGAATTGTTAACACATTTTTATGAATCTGGTAAAGGGGTGCTGATGTGGGAGAGCGCACATGTCTGTTCTGTGAGATGGAGTAAATAAATCATGACTTTCACAAGATAAAACTTTATTGAGTAGCAATAAACGACAGAAATACTTCTAACAGCATTTAAAGCTGTGTAAAAGAAAGCACGAAGGGCTGACTGCCCCCGAGTACATGTGCTCGTAACAGCTTGTGTTGCACTGATGGGAGAGAAGGTGCTTTGCCAGAGGAGCACCGGCTGTCACACACTGGCTGTTGTGCTATAACTCCCCGGGTCTTTGGTCCATAACGCCTTTCAGCACCTACATTTGTTGCTCACAGGATCGACAACATTTTGGTGCCTTTCCCTAGACATAATCCTTCTCTCACTCTGCCTTTCCTCACCATAAATTCCTCTGCTCTTTTGTCCTGAGGACAGTTTTGGACCAGAGGACACATCATCTGTGCCGCCCTCCTGCCTGGGTTCACACTGTGAGCAGGTGGGGGAAGTCGTTCTCTAGAATAACACGCTCAAGGCCATCGGGATCGGTAAGCCAAAATTAGACTGAAAAGCAGGCAAGACAAATTCCCATCATTTTCTCTTGAAGTTCTTCATAGAATACCTTGACTTTTGTCGGTGCATTTTGGCCATTCATGGCGGGTGGGTAAGAGCTGTCTGGCAGGTCCTCTGCAGTAGGGGATGGACTCTAGAGCATCTGGGGTAACGCATGCAGGAATGGTACCACAAATTTTGCCTAATGTGCCGGTGACTGAGGTAGTGTTACATGTGAAGCATTAGAGATCCAGAGGAGAAAACTGCCTGAATTGGTATCAAAAAGCTCTGATAGCTATATCCCTTGCGTGGTGTGGACCGGTGTACTACCACAAGAAAACAAGGCACTCTTTCTAGAAATATTTACTGAGCTTCCACCAGTTAATTTAATGCCAAATCCTCTCAGGCAGCAACAGATTCTCTCTTTTGATAGAAAGTAACCAAATAATTTATCTGGATTCTCAAAACTGGAAAACTATAGTTCTGCATTATTGACATCAATGTTATAGATTTACTTTACAATTTTATTCATGAGAATCTCTAAGTCTAAATGATTAGTTCCTGGATTGCTTGCCAGATTGCCAAATTCTGTTCACATCTCAGGTATGCTTTCTTTTCAGCATCTCTCTGTTCACAAGGCATTGATTTATGCTGCTAGAAGCCTGTTGGCCTGTCTTGCCCTGTGCTATCATGGTGGCTGTTAGTATTGGCTTTTGTCTAAGACTATCACTACTTATTTTTTAAATAAGCCAGCTATTTAAAAGGTCACTTTCTCATTCTCTCCTGCAATTGTTTCTCTGTCATTTAGAGAAGAAAGAATAGAGGACTGTGGAGGTGGTATTCTGAGGAACATAGTATCCACCTGAATGTCTTTCCCTTCCTCACTGGGTTGTTTGTCTGGGTCTCCAAGGACCTGTATGTCTCTTTTGAAAGTGCATCAGCTGAAGCTCCAGCCTTCAACAGGCTCCTCATTTGAGTGTGCTCCGGAGATCCCTGCTTTTCAGAAACACAAAGCCTGTAGGATCACTCATATGACAGACACTGTCCAGGTCGGTATCCAGAGTCCTACCTTTACTCACATTGGCTCCTTCCTTCAGTGCTCTTCCTCTGCAATGCACTCCTGCCTCTGCACTTTTCAGGGACCATCTCTCCCCTACAAATTTGGCTCTTCATGTGCTATGGCCATTCAGGAAGGTTAGTTCTGCCCTACCTGGAAGCTGGAGGTCCAGATGCAGCTTGAAACAGGGGCACTCTGGTCTTCCTGCAGAGCTGCAAGAAGAATTACAAAGCAGACAGGCAATGTAATACTTGGAGATTTTAGAGAGCCAGGACTGTTTTCCACACACCATGAAGGTGGGCAGCAGGAGTAAAAATTTGTACCAGAGTATTTTCGGTCATTTCTCTGGAGTGCAGTTTGTACCAGGAGGTAATGAAGAGTCCATACTGCAGCTTCGTGGGTGGAACAGTCTTGATACAGACCAAGTGCTATTTTGAGAATAATTTCATTTGACCATCAAGGATATCAACTTTTACTGGTGAAGCCAAGTGTGGATATATGCAAAGATACCTCCACTTCAGACATATTTTGCCAGTCAGGCCTGGTAGGCCTGCCCTTTTAAAGAGCTTAACTTGAAATATGACTACAGTGCTGGTATTCGTGTTAAGATATTACAATGAGACAGCACAGATCTTCTTAATTAGGGGACTACTCTGCAGGAGGATATTTTTTCCCCAATATTGAGTCAAAGATACTCATCTAAACTTACCCATCAACTTTTACTTCAAAGTCTTATGTAAACAGGTGTTTATAAAGTGAGAAATATCATCCTGCTTTACCCCAGCACTGTCAGATTTATCAAGAAAGAGTTCACTAAATTTGTAGGTGCAACACTGACCCAACGAAGTCAATGGCAACACGTCCACTGTATTGAACGGGACCAGGATTGCAGTCTGTAATCTGTGAAATTAGGATTCTCAAGCTTTAGGTGTCTGGTTTGATTTTGCTCCAGAACTAGAATCTGATCTATTATTTCTTTGCTCTTCATGGATATTGGGATGATCATAATTGGTCAAAACTAGGAAATGACAAAAAATACAAAGTTGTCTTATACAAAGACACAGGCAACATCACTTTATGCTCCCAGGGAAAGTTGGCACTTTGCACAGACTCAGATATCATGCAACTATTGCCTTAGCCCAGCTCAGCACTCGATAAAGACAAGAGGAATTTCTGTCATCCCAAAAGTTTCTTGGTTCCCAGAAAAACTCCCCTTAAACCTCAGAGATACCCACAGAAGCAGACAGATTAATCTTTCTTCTCAGTTAAAAAAAAAAAAAGTTTTGTAGAGTAATAAAGTTTAAAAAAAAAAGGTCACTTGCCTGCTTGATCCCTTTTGGCTGAATGTGAAGTGGAATGAAACCTCTTGCAATGGGACAGTCTTACTTTTCCTCTAGTGCACTCACTGCAGGCTGCAGCCCAATAAATCTGTTCTTCGGTGTATCCACAATACCATCAGCTGATCAAGGCTCAGCTGAATGCTGTATGCTTGGTGATGATATAACAGAGAGCCAAGATAAGTAACTTTATATATACATGACAGTTATCCCCCCTCCATCCGGACATTTTTAAAACATCTCGATATAGAATTAAAACAGAGAGATGTGAAAAGAGGTGAAATTATTTAGGATATACAATGGAGGAATTTTATTACCAAGCTGACTGCGTTATAAATCAAGTGCTCTGTAAATGCAATAAAACAATTGTTTAGTCTGCATGATTCATACCACAAACCTCCGTATTCTGTGTTTTGATCTTATTGCAGCAATAAACTGTCTAGACAGCAATTAACAAACTGTTTTTTCTTCAGATGTTTGGAGTGCCTTTGCTGCCTGATCAGCACTCAGAAATACAGGGCTTTTTCTCCATTCCTATTAATTATCAGGTTGATCAAGAAGCACGGTTAGCCATTCTCTGTAATTGTACAACATTTCTCTTTAAGTGAATTGCTATAGGAAAAGTACCGACAATATTGTTTTTCATTAGTACTAAGTAGCTAAGATAAAGATTTATTTTACCATGGTGCTCTAGAATGAGCTTTAAAGTATAATTTATACTGAGCAATAGCATGCCATTTTAGGCCCTGATTCAACAAACTGCTTACACGTGTGCTCAACTTTAAGCATATACGTAATCCCAAGAGAACGCGTACATTTAAATTTTGGTGCCTGACTCAGTACTTTGCTGAATTACAGCCAAATAATTGATCCCTCATATATAGTTATCCCTTATCTTTTTACATGATAAGTGGCGCAGATGCGTTGTGTTTTGGTCTTAAGTGGAATGGCTTACCAGTGGAAGGTGAGGTGGAAAGGATCCTAAAACCTAGGCCAGCTTCTGGGGGAAAAAAGATACTTGAGGGAAGCTTGCAGAAAGAGACTGAGATGGTTTCTCCGGATAGCCATTTAACACATGTGATACAATGAAGCTTTTAAAACCCTATAATATAATTACCCAGAGTTTTACAGAAAGGTAAACAGAACCGTATTTCCCGTGGTGGCCTGTGCAGGTGAACTCTTCCTTTTCAGGGAGGATTTAGGGTGCGAGAGGCATCCACTCTGCAGCCGAAGCAAGGGCGTCACGGGCCGCAGCACGTTTGTACGGCACAAACACCGAGGCTGTAAATGTACGTGTCTGCGTGCATGTTTATGCTCATAAAGCAGAGAGTGACTCATCACGCATCATTTCCCTCATACAGCTTCTTGCTCTGGGAGGCTGACGCAACTCTGTCAAACGTACGGGAGACGAAAACAAACACTCCCCGCTTTTCTAGCAGAAAACAGCAAAGCAGCATTTTGCTGGCTTTCGGGGCACCCCGGCTGTTCCTGCTGCTGGAGAAGCCGCTCCGTGCCGGGAGGCGCCGGGCAGCCCGCCGGCCGCCGCCCCGGCCCCTGCTGGACAGCTCCCGCCGGGGCCGGGCGCTGCCGGGGCCGGGCGCTGCCGGGGCCGGGCGCTGCCGGGGCCGGGCGCTGCCGGGGCCGGGCGCTGCCGGGGCCGGGCCCGCAGCACCGCTCACCTGCGCCCGCACACGAGGAGAAAGAGGGCGGGAAGCGGTGCTGGAGCCAGCTCAGAGCTTCCCGCAGCGGAGCCGCGGACAGGCGGCCGGCGGAAGCACGCAGGGGATGGAGCCGGGGCGCTCCGCTTGCTCTAGTCTGCGGAAATCAGTCCGCGGGGTTGGGCTGTAATTCTAAGTCGGGAGTAAAGACGCGATGGCTCAAAAGCAAAATGAAGACGTTCAATTCGAAGCTGCTTTTCAGAAGTTATTTGAATAATAATCTTTCTTTAAAGAAAAAACGATGTTTTTTTTTTTTTTTTTTTTTTTTAAGTGTTTTCTCTCATTCCCTAGTGTGGCAGTGGAAGGGGCAATGGGGGAAAAAAAAACCCAAAAATGTACAGAAGAGAGAAGGAAAAAACTACAATAAAATCAAATTTGATTATCCTTGAAAGTGGAAAAATAACAGATCAGTTGAAATGGAACTTTTCAACTAAATTCACACTGTTTCACAGTTTTCATTCACAGTGGTTCTAACAGCTCTGGAGTACCATTTTGTATCTGCAGAGGTAAAATATTTTATCTCGATGTAAGAGAAAAGACCACGGGCCTGATCTTGATAAACAGCATATAAAAGACACATGCCAACCTGACAGTGCAATGCAAATGGTACTTTTAAGAGAAAAAGTTGTATGGGAAGACATGAGAAATATGATGAAACTTGGGAAGTTATTTTCAGAGCACTATGTGATTTATAAGAAGTACCGCAAGGCATTTAATGTTAGTGATATCCATACTCCATAGCATCTTAAAATAGCCGGTCTCTCATCCATATGATAAGGTGACCAGTTCTAGTGCACTTGCAGAGGGACTATATAAGTTTGACATTCAGATTCCAAGGACTCCAAATGCCTCAGTGGATGCCTCAGTTATTCATTCATCTGTTGATGGTGACCCTAGTGTCGCAAAGATTTCTTTGAGTGCCTGTATTACAGCTTCCTTTGCTTTCCTGGGAATATTAGCAAAAAATAAGCGCAGTCCTGTTGAAAGTAGGAGCAAGTTTCAGGGTTCATATTTACATAATTTCTCTCTACAACTTCAGAATGTAAAGAAGTAAAAGGCTTAGCTGCCCGTGAAACACAGGCAGGTGTCCTCATTTCATTCCTGAAAAAAACCTAGCAGGAAAGAACCCAAAAGCTTCGCCACGTTCTGTTTCATTGAGCAAGGTCACAGTAACGGGGGGGAAAAGGAAGATTCTGCAAATAGATATAGGAGGATACACATCTTACAGGTTCTTGATCGAATAATTGATAAGCCCAGCACACAGCAATTACAGTGGAAAAGTCTGGATGTCAGGATTTGTCAGTTATATCTGGAGGGGCTGGAGCAGATGTGAGGGGAGACTCTTTAAGGGTGACCCTGGGAAGTGTGGGAACCACTGTAGGAGTCAATAAGTGCCCCATAATCCACTGACAAATACTTGCTATGTTTGTTTGGTTTTTAAATTTCAAAGACTTTTGCTTAAAGAGTTGTACACCATTTATAAAATCCTCCTCTTGGTTCAGCTTTTTTCTTTTTTTTTTTTTTTTTTTTTTAAATAAACTCATTCCTTTGGAAAGCTTGAAGAGGAAGCTTGCTTTCATTCTAATTTGCTTTTCCTCTATTATATATGAACATTAGGCAGATTTAGCAGGATTGCCCATGAAGTCAGACCTGCAGCTTTGATATATTTTCCCTGGAGAAATGTTTTTGTCTTGAGAGGGAAAAAAAAAAAAAAAAAAAAAAAAGATGAGAACTATGTAGACTTTTCAAACAGTTATTAGGAAACACACACAGCCAGTCAAATCAAATTCTGAGCTTGCTAACCTTGACAGTGTCCCTTTAAATTAACTTTACAGCCTAGAAACACACAAACAAAATGTTTTAAAGAATTTATCTGAAGAAGCAGCAGTGGCAAAGCTGAGGTTGCTGCACTGCTTGTCTGGTGCAAGGTCTGGAGAGTGAAATCCTGGAGAGCTCAGCACACCCATCGCGTGGGGAGGTGGCCTTGCCGGGTGCTCCCTTTGCACCCACCCGCATCCCCTGGCCCAGGGCAAGGCGGGCAGAAGAGGCCTGGCTGGGAAGCTGGGATGAAAGCTGGTTTGCATTAAGACATTTGCCAGCAGTGGCAGCGTGTGAAGCACAAACAGGAGGCTCATTTTGCTGCGCTGGCTGAGGTGGGGTCCCTCTGGCATGCTGGCCGGGCAGATGGGTGGGATGCTGTGGCTCGGCCGGCCACAGGTTCCCTCTCACAGCTCTAAGACATCCATCCGGCAGCCCAGAAGACTGCTACCAATGTCAGGGAAAGCTGCCTTCGCACTGGAAAGGATGAGGAGCGAGTACAGGAGGGGCCCGTCCCCTCGGGTGGGGGCTGCCTGGGAGGAGCCGGCAGCAGGGACCTGGATCGCCGTGTTTTGCCTCGCCACCCCGCAGCAAACACCAGCCCACGTCCTGGAAAAGCAGGGAAAAACTGAGAGGTGCAGCCAGATCACCACTCATACCTCTCCTTTTTGAGAGTATGATTTTGCCGTGGATTTAATCCGCGTCAGCATGCTCCTAAAATGTAAATCACACTTTGTTCTCTGGCCATCCTCGGGAGTTTAGCTCATCTAACTCCCTCACCTAACTAGGCACCCTGTAAAATTCATGATGGCATGTTAGCACTTTCAGCATGTTTTTAAAAGGCAGTTCAATATAACTTAAATCCATTTTTCAGGTTTTCACGCAGGAAAAAAATCCCAGCACAAATCACGGATTTTTCCTTTTTTTTTTTTTTTTTAAACTCAGGCATGAAAACACATTTTCCCTGTTCATTTGTACATTTTTCTTTGGCTTAAAAAAAAATACAGAGGGTAAAGACTGTGCTGATGAGACTTAGGAAGGTGGGTGGAAGGAAAAAAAAAAAAAAAAAAAAAGGTCTGATGTGTCTTTTGTGCTGCTGCACAGAAACTGCTGCCTGTAATACTACAGCCAGGCATGCTCATTGTACAACCAAACGGCAAAATAGTAGCATTGTTAAGCTAGATTGCTGAATTTCATTAGTTTCTTTTTTTTTTTTTTTCCCCTTTTCTTTGACACAGAGATAAACCCATGTTTTTAGGGAAGATAGCAAAGCAGGCTTGTTTAACTATTTTTCAGGGTCTTTTGTAGAAGCACAGAACAGCTTCTACAAGAGGGAGAAGCTGTTGTAACTCTCTGCCAAACTAGATGCAGCTGTTGCAAGTTTATTTTTTCTTTCATATTATTTTTTGTTAATTAACATCAGATCTTTCAAATAACAAATAGCACCCCGGCACCCATCTTATAACCTGGAAAATCTTTAGGAAAAAAAAAAAAATCAACAAATTATAAGGACCATGGAAGTCATTCAAAACAGAAATAGGACATCCCACATAACTCACCGGCTATATAGTTTTGTTCTAAACTCTAAATTCAGATCAATTTCTTCAAGATGCTCCTGTCCTTTTCCAAACCAAGCCTGAATTCCCAGAAAAACAAGTCTTACAGTAAGAGAGTCCTATCCAGCTCAAAGTTTTATAGCCAAGTCGAGGAAAAATAGTTTCACCTGGTTTTGACTCAACAAATCAGGTGATGTTCATCTATTTCAGATAACTATAACTTTGAGAAATAGCTTTCTTTTAAACTTCGGGGATTTAAGTGGCTATTCATCAGAACCTGGCAGAACATTCTAATGAATGCCATTTATCTCTCAACATCAAGTTTTACATAGCTCTCAATATAGCCTTAAAGAAACACAAACCAAACCAAGCTTAAAATTTCAATATTCCAAATACATCTTGTTGCATTTTCTTCCAGTTAATGCTGCCAAACAGTGAATCTAATTAACTGGACACAGGAGGGCCTTTATGAATGGAATGTAACATAACCATACAAAGTAATCTCGTTACATTGTAACAAGAGGTTAAATACCACTTCCTGCTATGTAGTAGCTGTTAAGTATAGTATTGATGAAAAATATGCTAATAACACCTTCTGAAAAGAATAGCTTAGTTCTTGTTAGCTAATCTCTCCAAGCTGTTTGGTAAGCTGCTTTTGTGGTATGGTTATATCACATGCACATCAAGCAAAACTATTCTGTTATGTCTATCACCGGGTTTTAAACTACGGGATAGGGTTTTTTTTTTTCCATAGGGAAGATTTACATATATATACATATAAATATATACGCAGACAAATAACCAGTGTTTTGATCTGTTCCTCAGCACTCTTCCCACCCCCCGCCCTGCCTTCCTCCAAAGGCTCTCTGTGAAAGGAGCTGCCAGGCCTGGGGTTGCTGAGTGTATCAGCGCTAACGCGGAATGAAGATAGAGCTGGAAACAAGGTTCGGAAGCCAGTTTATGCTGAAAATCCCCAAAGTTTCAATTAGGGCTGTGCTAGGGCTTTTTATACAGATTTACACAGAGAAATGAGAATCAGGCTTATTCTTTCGCTTGTAAATCAACAGAAATCTGCTCATAAATCATTACTACTCGCATCTGGGGGATAGTTATTAGTCAAAGCACACAGTTAAACCCGAAATTTTAACTTAAGAATAATGTGCAAAATGTTAACTGTTTTAAATCGCAGCAGCTGGAATGGATTTTCACAGTCGCTGAACTGATTTGCAGTTGTATTAGTCGATCAGCATCTTTCATTAGGTGTCTATAATGCAGGCAGGGACATCATGCTAAGCCCCTGTGTTTCTTCTGTGCCTGGGCCCATCTTTATCTGGAGAGTAACGTTCTGTTTTCTTTTCTCCCTCTTCATTTCCATAAACAATATGCACAATTCTCTGAGCCATTCAGCCTGCAAATAAAGGCGGAGGGCTAAGTAAATTTGCTTCACACCAATTATTTTTGTGAGGTCACTGAGTTAAGCATTAAAGAATACTGCTGTGGATGAGCACTCGGGAACAGTATGATTTGTGCTATGAACTGGACAAAAGCACTCAGTGCATAGCAGAATACGACATTTATTGGGAAGCTTTGTTCCCTGAGTTAACAGAAGAATAATCCTTTTCTTTTAACAACTATGAATTACTCATTTTACCGCATAACCCAGCTGCACTGTAAGTCACTTTTGTAAGTCACAGCGTAGGAAAGAAAGTGAAAGACGTGCGATTTCAGAAAAAAAAAAAAAAATTGATTGCTCAGTTCAGTATTAAGCTGTTTTGCTTCTATGCACAGCGTGAGGGTGAGCAGTCGTCAAATTATTGTGTTGTGTTTTTATGCAAATAAAATTACAGAAGGAAAGAACATTTTTAAATAATCAGAAGCCCAGTGAGGAGCCACGAATCCAGCTGTTGTGGATTTGCGTCGCTTTATTGTCACACTTCTCACAGCCGCTTACACCAGCGAGAGGCTGGCCCCACATCTTACTGTTTACTATGTATGGCTGGCTTGTGAGCAGTAAGTAACTGTGACAAAACGCTCTGCACATGGGTAATTGCTGATGATTACATTTCAGACAAAGGACTCAGGCTTGAACAAAACAGCCAGGCAATATTTCCCCGATGGAAGACAAAATTATACAGCGGTTATATTGCTAGTAATGGAAGAAGGAGTAAGCCTTAAAGTCACTCCACTCGTTTCAGGATACGAGGTCAGAATCAGACCCTGATGTTTCAGGGGATTTCAAAAATCAAACTCAAACAGAAAAATATGATTGTGCCTGAAAAAATTAGAGATCAGGCACCAGCTAGAATCAATGGAAATTTGATCCGGAAAAATCACTGCAGGATGTGAGACTTTATCATGCTTCCTAGCAGATAGAGGACTAAAAAGTAGTACCCGCACTGGTAACTTTAGTAAGACCAAGTTGCTTTATTTTTGGACACTTTATTCTGTTACAGTAGAACATAAGTGACTCTTACATGTACCGATAAAAGGAAGGCAATCAAATTACACGTTTGATTATTTAGTAGAAAACAGCTTTTCAATTATACATGTAAATCCAAATAAAGCACACGGTGTGCCCTTTGATGAAAAGCCGAATGTAACAACGGCCTGAATCCTCACTGCCTGGGTCTATTTGTGCCGTAACGTGGTGGTACCCAACATCAGAGATTGCTCCCTCCATCCCCCCTGGGCGGGTTCCACCACCCTCAAAGGACCCAAGGAAGGGAAGGCACGAGTCCCCCTGTGCCGGGCCGGGGCGCGGTGATGCTCCCCATGGGTTCCCGCTCACCCAGACTGTTCCCATCATGCTCCCTGTATAACTGTCCCAGTGAGTGCAGAGCCACACACCAAAATCAGGGAATGAGCCACCTCCTGTTCAGATTAGGGGGCTTGGAGGTGGCTACAAATCCTCTTCTGTAGCAGCTTTGGGTTTCTTCTGCTCTCTTTTTAACTGGCGCCCACTCAGCATCTTTGGGGTGACATGCAAATATCCTGGAATGATGGATCGTAGCAGAGAGTTTCTTATCAGAGGGACAACAGCATTTGGAGCCATTTGTTGGTTGGGTTGTGGGGTTTTTTTTGGCCAGTCGCTATATCAAGCTTCCCCAGGTGCTTTAATTAACCGTTTAAATGACTTTTCCCTCCCCTTAAATATCATGCTTCAATTCCAGGTGTTGGGTGACTGTATGGGATGTTCATTGTACACCTGATCTGCGCTGAGATTATACAGCAAGTCATGCAATGGAAATATCAAATGGAGAATACCGTCTGGTTTTATGAAAAGAGAATATCTCCCAAATAAAACCTGACTTCTTAAAGAGAGGTTTTAATCTTTCACTATTTTAATGCCTTCCTTATTTTTATTAATAGCAGAAGTGATTATAGCTCTCTCAAAATAGGAAAAATGACAGTAGTGTGAGGCCTCATTGGGTCACCTCTTTGTTCAGCCAGTGAGAGTATCACTTAATTACTGTCAAACAGACAAACCTATCCCTCATCCGTTTACAGTATTTGAGTTAGTAAGGGCTGAAGCTGATCAATACACATGAGCCTGGTAAAAGATGTCATTTTGTCATTTACAGTAAGAGACAATACAGTGAATGCAGTATTTGCTCTTTTCTGGAGACGTCTGGGTGTCAACGATAACATCCAAGGTCTTTGCCTTTGTCGCAAATATTTGATTGTCTCTTCGGCACCCTCAGTCACTAACAAACACCTCCGACATTTACTGGCTGCTGCCCATTTTCAAAGCGAAAACAATGCCAAGAACCACACATCCCTCTGCTGCGGCAACTTGTGAAACTCTTTGTTTCATTTTTTTTCCCCATTGTGCTGAATAACGCTCTTGTCCCATATGTCAGTAAATTTGAGTTCCTTTACACTTTCCAGACCTGTGTGGACCAGGCTAATGTGACTGGTGCTGACAAAGGGACCTCTGCCTCCAGATATTAAGCATGAGCGCTGCTTGGAAAAAAAAATTAAGAGTTTTGTAAGTTGATTAGTGTCTGCTTGGAATTTGATGCTATTTATTCAATCCCGGGAATGAATGGGGAATTTTCCTTGAGTCATCTTCCTATTCTCTAGTGCTGCAGATGGGAATGAGCGTGCAGCACAGGCATGACATTGCTGCTTTTAAGGGGAACACAGAGTGTAAACAGTTCTGAAATGAAAATAGCAAATTCCACAGTTATGACTCCAGTAAAAGTTACTCAGGCATTTAGATAATGGGACTTCCTACTCCCCAGATATCTTCCTTTCTGAAGAATTGTCTCAGGAAGGGATAGCATCAGGGATCATAAATTGTCTTTTGGCTTTTCAGCGCTTTACAGGCTCCCATGCATCGCCAACAATAGGACTGGGGAATGACTCTTAACAGCTCATTAAGGCTGTTTTTGCCAAATGCAAATAATAAAAAGGCCTCTTAAGAGGCTGTCTCATTTTTATTCAGAAAAGCCTACTACAGAATATAAAAAGATGCCATAAAATGGAAATGCAATAGAAGACCCAGTGCAGTTATCTTTGGTGTCCTTTGAAAGATTTCCAGGCTAACTTCGAATCTCATGGGCATTTCTGGGTGGATTGCTGAATGATTCTGCTCTGCAAATAAGACGGTTGATTCAGAAAGGCACTTAAAAAAAAATCCGATACAGACACTGTGCTGGCAGCGTACACATTTCTGAGGAGTAAGGGAGCAGAAATAAATAGGAATGAGAGTTTAGTGGACTTGCATCACATTTGCCACAATTTGTTAATATGAGCTCCCAATTCACTTCCCTGGCTTTGGTCTGACTGTAGGTCTGACTCTTTAGTGCTTTTGACCTTCCCACAGACAAGGAAAATACACTTTGGCTATGCATGAAACGCAATTTGGTGTCCCCAGACAGGAAACTCTCTCCCCATTTATATGCTAAGTGTTGGACTAGAATTTCCTAGATTAGTGCAAGCAATGGCAGGAGCACGACGTCTGAGCATTTGCTGGAGTTTCACAGCTATTGCTCCCTCCAGCCTCCTGCCTTACAACCTCCGTGCTCCCCCTTGACTCCTATTGCTTGGGAGGCTCATTGCCAGGTAATCCTGGAGGGCCTTCAGCATCGCTGGATCAGAAACACTCCCAGCACTCGTGTCCGAGCGTGGGTGCTGGTACCCAAGTTGCCTGTGAGAGAAATATATGCTGAGACCGAAGAGTTTTGGCACTGCTTTTTCTTTCTTCTCCTCCCCAGGAAGATGCAGGATTCTGGCTTGAGCAGCCATGATGTTAGCACCTAATTTTCAGAGGTGTTAAACACCTAAAGCTTTCCTTGATTTTACCAGGGGACTTGAATGCTCGTTCCTTTTTAAAGTTAGGTCTGCAGGTAGTCTATGGTAATAATCACTAAGATATCTGAAAATTGCATTGGAGACTGCGATAGTCTAGTTTGTACAGACAGGCACTTTGGATCCATCTCCCTCTATTGTTAAATCCCAGTCCACATATGCACCAAAGTCGTTGGACAAAGATGTCCACTAATTTCAACTGAATAAGACAATTACTCCAGCACAGCTTTAGAATAACTCTATGAAAACTAAGAATGACAATTTATATCAGCTGATGTGCTAGTCCAATTGATTTACCCAAGTGACCAATGCTAACGTATTTATAAGAGATTTAGATTTACTTCCTTTCCCTCCCAGAAATATTTTCTTATAATATTGGCTGGGAAAAAAAAAAGATATTTTCTGAAAGCTGAACATTTGCTTGAAGCTGAATTATTTGAATAGTGGTAGGTTTTGTGGTAGGTTTTCCTTGTCTTTATTATAGTATTTGTTATTTATTATGTAATAACACTAGAAATCCCCCAGTGAGAATCAAGCTGTCGTTGTGGGAAATGAATCCATTATCAGAATTCCCCCGAAGCTCAAAACATCGCCACGGGGAGCCTGCAGTCTGCAGAATTAGGACTCTTCATAAATTTGCTCTACTCTCTTAAATGAAGTTTAAGAATTAACATGAAGATCAGACTTGGTAACTTCTCTTCAGTAAGGCTTGAAAAGGAAAGAAAACAAAAGAGAACTCCACCAGCTAAGGCTGCAGAACTTGGCCCAGACACGATCCATCTCTGGAATTACTCTTGGGCCAGTGCTGGCCCATATTAACTCCTACATCACTTTCCTCAGTGCTTCCCTTTGTACAGCCTGAGCTGGTAAGGTCATATCTCTACATCTAGGTTTGATTCTCCTGAAAAAGAACTGGGAAAAAAAAGAAAAAAAGAAACAATATCTTTGGTTTGGGGCTTTTCTCTGGTGTAGAACTCGAGGAGGGATTTCTGGCTTTGTCCTATACAGTTGCCGATGTTAAGCCACATGCAAGCTTACATCGTGGTTTACTGCAGTTTTCACTACCTTGGCCTTTCAGAGTGGAAGGGACAGGCAGACTTGACTTTTTAAAAAGCAAATGAACCAGAACTTCGAGGGGCCTTGGAATATTTTCCTAACTTCCTGAGAGCCCATAAAAATGTGTCTCTAACATTGTGTTATGATGGGAGACCCCCAAGAAGCAGCATAATGAAAAATGGCACTGAGTCTAAGCGCAGGAACCCAACCCATCTCCACGCTCTTGGGAAGCTCGCCGCCTGGTAAGTTAACTTCTCCTGAGTCTGCTCTCCATGTTTCCCACCCTCCCACATTTAAAGATTGCATTGATTTGATAGTGGTTCATTGGCACTATGCCCTCTAAGGAAAAAGACAGTAGGGTTAAATTGTGAATAGCCCTTAGTTTTGAAAAACTGCTGAGCTCCACCATATGGACTGCTATATGGCAAGGAATATGCTTTATTGGCATTGCTTGGAGGTTTACAAGCAATCTTCTTGAAGTTTTAATGGTTGCTTGGGTGATTTATCCCATCTTGAGAGTCAGTGCTGTTAGGAGCCACCCAATTCTTGAGCTCTTGCTTTCCTTTATTATGAAAACCTTTAATCTTTCCTACATGTACCATAAATAACCTCATTACGGCCACACAGAGAAAATGTAACAGTTCCCATGTAAGTTTTGACTTTTTACTTAACAATTTTATGAGCTACTTTAACTTCACAAGGGGGATGCTTAATATACAGCAGCAGAAATTTGGGGCGTGAGGAGTAAGACCAAGAATGAAGACGTCATATGCAATTTTGTGTTGTGGCAGCCATTAATTCCAGCGTCATTTTTCAGCCAGGACTGCTGGCATGAAGACAGGCACTCTTTGCTTCCTTGAAATTCTCAAGGGCGTCTCATGCTGCTTCTTCCAGTGACTGCTTTAGAGCACTTGGTGCCCCAATATCTGGTACCTCAACCTAATATTTCTCCCTCAACACACTACTTAAATCTGTTCTGCATCAAAGTGTTTTCATGGAAAGAAACAAGGGATGCCTTTGGAGGCTGGGCTGGGAAGCATTGACAGAGTTAAACTGAAGACAGAAGCGTTGAGCTTAGCAGCAGGAGTAACATTTACTTCAAGTTATCGCCTGCACGTATTTAAGACAAAAATCCACAGAAACTGAGGGACATGAAGGAGAAAGGAAAATCATGATAACCCTTGTAGCTCAGCTATATCACCCTTTATATATCATCATTTAAGGAAAAATGGGGGATAATGTCCTCAAACTCATCAAATACTCCAACCCTGTATGGCTCCATATCAGATCTCTTTGTCCAGATCTATCAGATGTCACTTTCTGCTCTTTGCCTCAGTTTATGTACCTGTAAAATGCAGATGACAACATTTACTCCTCTTTGTGAAGCTTTGTGAGATCTATAGAAAGAAAAAGCCGGTATTAATGGTCAGCACTAATACTGCTATTTTTTCTTTAGCTTTAGTGATTCTGCCTCAAGGGATTTTCTTCAACAAAACCTCGGCCCAGGCAAAAGAGTTAGCCTTTGGGACTATGTGGGATGTAGATCACCACACCCAGGGGTGGAAAGCATGGGACAAATCTCAGATAAGGAGGGAACAATTAAGAGAATTCAGACTGATGTTTCATGCAAACGGACGTTCAAATTAGCATAAAACAGCAGAGCATGTAGCTTGAGACAGAGGGATCTGTAATTGAAGCAAAGCTCTAAGTGCATCTCTTGAGCTAATTGCCATCTCAAAGATTGTAAAAAAAGAGAGGAAAAAAAATGACTGGAGGGCAAATTACAACTTTGGAGTAGGGATGGACTAAAGTTAGAGGATGCATGTAAGAGTTATGCAGGGAATTTGCAAAGGGTTGGGCAGTGTTTTATGGAACATTTGCCCTTAAGTTTTAAATACGTCCTTGGTTGTGTAAGGGGGATGGGGAGTGCAGGGTCGGAAATACCTCTCTTTTTGGATAGAGAACATCCGATCTGAAATTAAGTACAAGAAATATATAATGTAGAATAATTATAGATTAGAACAGAGCATCATTTACTTACTCTCACAGTAATCCTTATGCCACATTGTGAAGACTAAAGCCAAGTCCCCAGTGCCGGGTACAACATCACACCTTCACCTGGGAGATTTTCACTGTTGCCCAGAGCACAGACGTTGCTCCCAGCCAGAAGCAGGAGCCCAGATCTGACAGACCAGTGGCAAACTGGCAAAAAATTCCTGTATAACACTTCAGATAATCACAACTGGCTTAATTAGCAGCAGCTTGTATCTTTTGGAAATGCATTAGTACAGAATGTAGGAGGGGGTACTTTATCAACATGCCCAATAAGGTGTTCAGTTAAAACCTAATAATAAACATATATTGCTGAAACTTCCAGAGGTTCAGGCTATTAACCCAATCCATCTGCTTTCTGTCCCACTTTGTTATATTTTCTCACATAGAGATTGTAGCAATTTGGAAAAGGAAGCACCATTTTTGCTAGAATTATTTCCAGCACCTAATACAGTTGAAATCTGGGATATTATGAGAGTGCCCAGGTGCTCCTGCAGTACGGAATAAACACCTCGTATTAAACTAGGATTTTAGTTGTACTTTACAATTGCTATCAAGAAAATGTAGATAACTGTTTTCACCCTTTGTAAAGCTCAGTAAGGTGTATGGATGTAAAAGGGACATGTGATGTCAGCAGTAATCTTACTATTTTTTCTTCTTGTTCAATGATTCTGGTAAAGGAACCTCCGTTAACAAAACACATGCACTGACAAGATAGCGAGCCTGTGTGCAGTTAGCAAAGCTGGGAAGAGTTTGCTTTGGAAGAAGCACGGGTGTGCCAGGTTATGGGAGCCAGCACACAATCCCTTCCAGTGAAGTTCAGAAACCCAGAACAGAAGAAACCCGGCTGGGATTGCTTCCTCGCCTCAAGTCTGGCTTCCCTGTGGATCCACAGGGAAGGGAGCAATAACCGATCCCGCAACATGGTGCAGGAAAATGAACTCAGTTTGCACTTCGGGAGAAATAGTATCTTTTGGGGAAAACCAAAACAAAACTGATCCCCATTGCAGGAATTTGTTCAAAGGGCTGCTCTAAACACATCTCTTCACCCTGTCTATATGCTGCGCTGATGAGTGCACTGCGTTGATGAGAGAGATCTAATTCTGGCACGTGCTAAACTTCTTCCTGTAAACGGCATACCTTGTCTGTGAGGATTTAGTCTTCAGAGGTAATTTGCTGGAATAAAGACAGATTATACAAGTTAGTAATATATTATCAGGTATTTTCAGATACTATTACTATCAACACAATCAGTTATCAACTTTAACAAGCTGATCCGACAGACAAACGTGCTATAATCTCTCCAAGAGTTAATTTTCCCTGTTTGGGTCTCATCACCAGGTCCACCTGTGGCTAGTGGTTGAGGCCACACAGCCTCAGAGAATTGTTCACTTCAACTCAGCAGAATATTCCCATAAGTCTGGGGCTATTTCCCAATTTTGAAGATGGTGTGGGGAGGGGATTGGGAGCTGATGATAACGGGATGGAGGAGATTAGGCAGCTAAGCCATCCATTTTAGTTCCAGTGATCAAATTTCACAGTCTTTATCTGAAGCACTGACTAGCTAACTTTTCAAGTGAGGGTAAAATGAGGGAGTGCAGCTATAGCCAATAACTTAATGCACGTTGAGCGTCACCACAAAATTGCCATCTATCCAAAGGTGCTTGTGGCTTTGTGCTTGAGATGGAGAGTTTGATCTTATAAATGCTTATTCTTGTTATCTGTAGAATTACTTATAGCAGAAAGCTCTGCTCCTGGTTGTGATTGCAATCACAGTACTCACAGTAAGTATCACAGCAGAGAGATGAGGTTTGTAAAGATCAGCATAGATACCAGGGACCAGATTCTGCTGTTAGGCAAACAAAATGCTTAAGGATTGAATAGCAAATGCTGTACTGGACCATTAGGTAGAAATTTCTTATCAGGAGGGGGAAAAAAAACCAGCTCAGGAGAATTAAAAGTCAGTGTTGCCCAGACATTTTACAAGGAACTGTAAATGCTTAATACCATGGGTGCCAAATGCTATGGAATACAATTAAATGTTATTAAGCTTTTTTATGGTAAGAGAGAACTTTTTCTTACAAATAGTTTTTAACTAGCAGCTTTACTTATTTATCCTCAAAAAGAAAAATCTTTACATGTTTTATTTAAAACTAAAAATGCAGTGTTATACATATTAACATTCTTTGAAAGCTCCCAAGAGTTTTCCAGACCTCCCATAGGTACCCTGAGGGGAAAATCAGAACCACATATGGGGAAGTGTGGGGGTGAGAAGAGAAAGAAAAGTTAGTTCCACGTAGATTTTAATGCATCTGATCTCAGGAGGCATGAGAAAAAACAAAAAAAATGTGCATTTTACAAGGTGAACACTGTATTGATTTGAGATCTTTATATCAGAAGGAGCCCAATTAATCTGATTTCAGTTGACTGATAATACCTCCCTACCTTTCAAAACCAGAAGCAACTACCATAGCAACAAAATATAAATAAATGTACACAGCAAAAACCACCATAACGAAAGATAATGATATATATAGTTAAAAAGGGCAAATACTGTAGTTTCGGTCCCAAAAGCTTCAGAAGCATTCACAGTGGTATTTCAGTTATAGGAAAGACTTGAGGTCAGTTTTAAATACAGATGGTGATTTAACCGGTTTGCTCTTTGTTGTTATTTTATTCTAATGATTACATGCTCTATAAACAGAACTAGACAAGTCATGTTGTGAACTGCTGAAGTAATAAATACGTTATTTAAATTAACCCTGTAGGACTGACTGTATGAAGATGAAACGAAATGAAAAGGTAGAGAGGAAAGGTGAGAATTTGGTAACAAACACGCAAAAATTACAAGCCTCTCTGACTTTGCTGCCATGGGATCAGAAGCTCACGTGTACAGACAGTATTAGAGCTGCCGAGTCTCTGAGCTCACAGAAGTAGCACTAATGGCATTTCTCCAAGGATTTGCATGGACACTGTCACGATGTCTGCCTAGCTGAGACGCTTCCAGTGTTGCCATTGGTATTTGTAACCTGGAAACCTCTTTTTGTTTGCACATGGAGTAATATATGTGTGTGTTCTGGAGTTCTTTTGGTTAGTTTGACACCAGAAGATAAATAATACAGCACCATATGAGAGTTCAGAGTCAGCTGTCACCCCATAAGGAACACAGATATTCAGAGGGTATTGCAACATGCTAAAACTTGGTGCAAAACTGCTGCAGATAGATAAAATCTAATCAAACTGGCTTCGTTCGTAAGTGGGTAAAAAGTGGGCATATTTAAATACCTAAAAAGTTTAATTTTGAAATGGGATGATAAGAATAATTACATTTCCATTATTTTGCTGTTTTAAAAAATGCAACATACCAAACCCATGAGAACAGTAACTTAAAATTCCTGCATATTTTGTTGAAAAGAGATGACACAACAGTTTGGGCTCCAGGGCCACCTTAGCATTGCAGAAAGGTGGCAGAAGGTGCCTGCCAAACAACTGCCCCCTTCTCTAGGGCCCACGATGCACATTTACAGAGACTCCCACCCAACAAAGTGCCAGCACTGGGACAGGACACAGCGTGTGGCCATTAATCTGCTACAGCCCAGGCACCTGCTCACCAAAACCTGACTGAGACCTTCCTTACTCCTTTCTCAAAAAGGAATTTCAAGAGCAGGAATGTTTTCTTATCAAGAGCAGCAACTTTCAGACAGGCAGACTCATGACTGCTGGATCAGATAAAGTAGCTATGGAATTTATATGGTCCCCATTACAGAGTATCTCAATATGATATGTCACAACATCACACTGATGTTGGGAAACATTTTAATCTGCGCGTTTCCCTGTATAAAGGGTGAAACTGAGGCAAAGCGAGAGCAGCTAAGTTGCTCAAGGTTGCCCAGGAAGTCTGCAGTCGAGGGAGGACCTGAACATGGGCTGCCAGGGTCCTCAGCCAATGCACTGCCCTCTGCACAGCTTTTCCTGTCTAAATTAGTATTTTCATTAATGATGGTGTCTAGCGAGCTGTGTAAACTACACGGAGATGTTATATCTAATGGACAAGTTGTTGCCAGAAGTCTATAAGAGGCCCCCATCTTGTCTTATGCACCCCGTTTGTGCCCCGTACAGAACCTGTGCTGACTGACTCCCATGCCATGGTGAACAAATCATGGATTTTAACAGCAGCTCACGAAGATTGGTAGCTCTACCTTCTTGCTCAGCCGTCACTACTTGGCTGTTTGTGTTTAATACAGCTGCAAGAGTGAATCATGGACTGGAGCTGCCCTGCGTCACGCTGTAAGCTGTCCAAATCATCACGCTGGGAGGTTCACAGCGCGGGATTTCAAAAGTGTAAGTAGAATGAATAAAGAGACAAGAGGCATGGGGTGGGGGGTAAAGGCAGCCATACTGTGGTAACTGATAGAAAACAATGCTCTTAGAAACCAACCGGCCATTGGCCGGCACCAGTCTAACCCCTTACCTTCTGCCCTCGCTTAACTCACCCCACACGTTGGGACTGACTTCTACACCGTTGCTCACCGGCTGGAAGTTGAGCATTTGAATCTGACATGTCTCCTTTGTAAAGCAGTAAACAATAAATCTCTCTCAGGGACTGATGGAACTCACAGACACAATCTGACACGTTAATGATGGAGAGACGTCCTGAGCTAACTGAACGTCCTCGCTTTTGCTCGCAAGAATTAGAAGGTTCCCTTTGCTTTCCTTTGTACATCAGCCCTACCTGCACTGCTCTCTCTGTGATTTGTTGTAGATAGGTTTCTGCTAGTTCCTTTTTCAGGGTGAACCAAGCACTTTCTCTTTTTGGTTCTTGCATGACCACAATAACGGCCTACGTTACACTGACGAGCAGTTGAGCCCGAGAAGAGTGAGGAACGCTTTGAATGAACCCCAGCACTTTGTGCTTAGACAGAGATGTTATCTGTCACTCAGCAAAAGTAATTTTTGTGCAAGAGGAAGAGATAAGATAATATGAAAAACATTAGACATTTATTTCCATTTCTTATATTCGGATGTACAGGGGCTTAAAAAGCGTTATAGAGCACTTTCTTAAGATGTATTACAAAAGACATTTTTATATATTGCCAGTCTAATCAAAACAGGCATACTCAGGCAGCAAATTAGAAGTTGATAGACACTTTCAACTAAGTAGAAATGATTTATATTCTAGCAAAAACATGCCGATAAGTAATTGTTTGTTTGTGGGCATACTGTGAAAAAGGGGCTATTGAATAAATATACCTGTCATCTTCTAATAGTCAAACCCATAACTATACAGAGAGTGAGAACACATGTAATATGGGTTATACGATCATATGGCTTTTGTAAATTTAGAGATAAATCTGGACCCTACATCTATAATCTCCTGAATCAAGTTTGGAAGCCGATTGTAACGAGCCAAACACAGGTTTCATAAGCTTTCCTAAAAAATGAAAAGGTAAATAATCCCAGTTTACTCTCTCTGGAAATAAACAAACAAAAAAGGCTTTTAATTCAACAGGGTTGCTTCTGACATGAAGTTGTATTCAATATGAGTAAGGGTATCAGAGCCCACCATTCAGATGTTTCAGTGCAGCTAATCAGGGTTGGTGGCTTTCAGTAAAGACCATTAAGAAACAATGAAACCAACCCCAAATCTACCTGCTGATACACAATCCGTGAGCACAGCTTCCATTCCCTCATTTTATCTGCACTTCTATCTACACTTCCAATGTACTTAGCAAAACTCCATGTGTTGCAAGCCATGTACCAAGCCTGAAGTTCATGCACGAGCTGTCAAGTTACAAGGTGGGATCTGAATAATACATAACATAGAAGAAAAATTACATAAAAATAATTTTGTGGCATTTTTCTCTCAATATCACATGAGAAGACAGAGAAATAGAGTTCAACACAGCACACTGAATGGATATAACTATGCTAACTTCAGGGCTGCAAGCACGTGAAATCCAAGGGAAGCTTCACTTCCAGTGCAACGGAAGCAGTTTCTGGTCATTTGAAGTCAGCGTGATGTTCTTGGGTTATTACTAGTTCAGCAAGGTGCTTAAGCAAGGAAATTACTTACCTGCTTCAAACAAAGAACTTTGATCTGAAATCCAAATGAATATAACAGAATATCTTGTCCCTTTGGGCCAGAAGATATCTTGACACTAGATTTGCTGCAAGAACACAAGGACAAAAATACAGACTCAAAATAACCGTGAAGAATCCCACAGACTTCAGATTGGGAAGAGATTTCACAGAGGCTTTTACCTGTGCTAATGCCAGTAATTCCTTCTCTTCTGGAGTTCTAGGAACATGACTATTCAAAATTTCTGTAGATTAAAAATTGTATTCATTTAATATGGAGAATACACTCCAGGAGGCATGTGTAGATACAGACTTAAAAATGTTGTGTTACTATGACAGTTTATGAGTTTTGAATATTGAGATTTTAATGCCACTTTAAATTTGAAGTCGATTTATCTTTGCAACAATTTGTCTAACTTGACCACAATGTTTTGGGTTTTTTTCCCTGAAGGAATCAGAAGGAAGAAGCCCGTTTTGTTTGTCTTTTTAGAAGACAAATATTATGTTTATGTGATTTAAAAAACCAAAATACCCCCCCCCCCCAAACTTATGAATTCTCTCTTTGTTCCAGATGATTGTAACACTTCTGAATTAGGCAAACCATTTGGTGTGTGCGTGCGAGACCATAGAATGAATTTTATTACAGCTACAAAACAGATTTTCAGAAGTCGCTTAGTAACTGAGAGCAGATGAAAGGGGAACCAGCTGAGATCTGTGCACTGCAAATTGTTTCCCCATGATTAAACTATTTCATCCTCCAGGCTAACATCTCTGTACTTGTTTGGCAACAAGTGATAATGTTAGTGATAAAAGTCTCTCCTGGATGATCAGGGAAGGATGATAACAGTTATTATTACCATTTCTTTGTGGTTAGTAAACACTTCTTTTACAGATATTTTGCCAAATACAATGAAATATGAGGGATTAAAATAAGAATAATAATAAAAAAGAAACTAACTGTCATATTGAGCATTGCAGAAGCTGGTGATGTGTTGCTAGAGTTTTGCCTTGGGAAGGGTGCAGAGAGCACTCTGTTAGTACTTACAGAGTACAGCATGTGGCTGTGTTCCAGTTTGACCAAATTATTTTTGCTTTAATAATCACTTTTTGGGCTTAATTATGAATAATTAATACAGATTATTGCTATGTATTACTAGTGATCATAAACTTAAATTTACTATTTGCAGCAATACATACAGCTAGCTACTAAACTTGTAACTGACTTCTCTACAGAGTGAAAGAGAGAAATACTATTTATCCCCCAGGATAAAAGTAAATAAATAAAAGGTGATGAACAAACGATGTTCATTCCTTTGCTTATCTGTTGTATTTTTTTACTTATTGTATAGTGTTACATTTTGGACAAAGCATTGCAAACTTATGGGCATCATTTTCAAAGGTGAGTCTAACCCAATGCTTTGCATTTATATTTTTATCAGGTCAATGAGAATTCTAAGCATTTGGTGTCTTTGAAAATCAAGTCCCATTTTTAGGTCCTGTAAGCCTGAATTTTGATGTGTACTGAAAAATATAGTTTGAGCTGATGTTTACAAGCATTCCTGAATAAAGGCTTAATTGCCAATTCAAATGCTAGCTTTCAGCCATCCGAATTTACAGTTTTGGCTTAATTTGTGTGTGTGTGTGAAAACTTCTGGGAACGTTTGAAATCACAAGTTTAAAGCAGTATAGATACGCCAAAAGAGATCTTTTTGAGCCATTTGAAATCAGATAGAGATTTAAAAAACCCCAACCAACCAAACAAACAGAAAACTGATACCAACATACAATCATTGCTACAGGAATCTGAGCACTTGGACACTGGAACGCAGCAGCGCTGCCTGAACGTAAAGACACCCCTTATTCCAGCATGCCTGTGTAAATGTGTGCCAGGCTGCGCGGAGGCACCCGGGAAGCCGCGTCCTAGCTAGGGAAGGTTTATATGCAGCCTATTCAATACCAGAACTTTTGCTACTAAATGGTCTTCAAATACAATTCATTTTCATGCCACGATCTTTAATGAAAAGTGCCTGCTGAGTGCAGTACAAACCATTTGGTGCCCCAGTGTCAGGGGAGGAAAAGAACAACATTCAGTAAAACTGAAGGTTTTTATTATCACGTCGTAAATGAACAAATGGCATCTGTCAATACAAAGGAACTCATAGGGGGTATAGAAAGGAAGCTTAGTTATTACACTCAGGGTGTGCTGCTGAAGTGACAAACTGGAGTTTTATTAACATGCCAGTTATAGATCTCCTCTTCCTCCCCCACCGCCCCGACCCTTTTCTTTTACCTCCTTCAATTTGGTACATACCAGAACTGCTGTAAAATGAGCTGCGGTCAGACAGTGCTCACCGTTTAATGCTGGAAGTTGCAATCATCACTATGAGTAATTAAAAAGCGGGGGCCTCTGTATTCACAATGAAAACCTGGAGGCAAATTTGGCCCTCCTTTGGGGAACGTCAGTACGCGGGATCGGGCAGCAAGCCTGCCGAAGCACTAATCCCATCATAGTTTTCGTATTTAGGCAATAAACATCTTTCACCGCACTGATAAATGACAAAGGTGTTTATGGGCTCCAGGAAATGTTTATACCAAATGTATAAAAACCAGAGATGGGATTGTTCACGCTAGCGGGGAATTGGGTTCGGAGCGGAGATGCGGAGGGGAACGGAAAGGGAGGCGCAGGGGGTGGGAACCTCGGCAATGATTTTTACTGGAAGGTATCAAGGTGTTTTTCCAATAAAAGAGTTTAGTGGCCTTGAGCAGGTGTGGCTGCAAGCTGGCAAACGGCAAGAGGCAGTGCCCCGAGGTGAGCCGGGGAAGCCCTGGGGACCCCCCGCTCCCCGCCTGGCGAAGGAAGTGGGGCTGGAAGTGCCCCCCCGTGCCCCGCTGGGCCGCTGAGCCCGGCTGCAGGTTCACAGCAGGGGCGTTTCTGTGCCATAGAAAGGGGAAAAGCTGGTGTTCCTCTTTGGAAAAATCGTACAATTAGACCTACAGTATACTGAATGGAGCTTAGCAGGCCAGACCTAAATCATGTTAGCAGCCGTGCAAATACAGGACATTGGGCATTTTTAATGGAAACAAGAAAACCCCAGAATCGCTTATGTGCTTTACTAGCTTTTTCAGCTGCAGGGACCAGTTTATATTTTATGATTAGCAAGCATCAGAGCTGCATTTAAAATGAAGCATGAAAGGAAGTGCCTTTCGGTTATGACTATAAACAACAATTTCAGTGAGACTTCCTTTATAAACTGCCCAGAACATAAAGTCAAGCTGCTTCTTGCTGACGTACTAAATGCAAGCAGGAGTTTCACACTGTCCCAAAAGAAAGGATTCCATGCAATGAAGCCTAAGGACCAAAACTGTGAAGCCAGGAGATTCAAAAGATGCATAGGCAGGTCTGGATCCATTTGCAACTCAGACTGACCTTGTAAATTCAAGGCTCGCTGGTGCTTGGCAACGTGTGGGAATGCCGAGGCGGTTCTGCACAGCCTGTACTGGCCCATTGGATTCCCTCCCCACACAGAGGAGCATGCTGTAGCTCTGCTTTCAAAGATTAGGAGGCTGGACATGGTCCCCCAAGATTTTAGGGAACATTACAGTTCCCAAAGGGTGTGCTGTCTCCTACAGTTCCCGCTGGGGATGACGCACAGCCAGCCCGTGTCATACCACTGGCAATGAATTACAGCCACAAGCGTTGGAGCAAACTCATCGCAAGTGGAAATTGTGCAGACACTGACACAGGCTTCTTGGGATAACACCTACTCGTTATTTTTCACCTTCATCTCCTGATTCCACCTCGCTCCAACGTTATTAACGTGTCATGAAAAGAGAAGCCTATCTCTCAGATTGGCCATGATATTGAAAAAAACCTGTTTTGTCGAAGCTATTTGGAGGCCAAGCTACGCTTTGCTCATCTCTTCAGCGGAGATGGTACCCTCAGCTGACACAGCTCAGCGCAGCTCAGTTGGCCGCAGAGCCTTTTCACACCTGCAGAGAACCTGCCCCCGCCACATGTTCAGTGCCGCTTGTCATAAAAAGATTTATCAGAACCTTTGCACAAAAGCTGTGTTTCCTTTCACTGATTGACAAATTAAAAAGCCTCTTAAAACCCGAATAATCTCGGGGATGTTGCCTTTTGTAGGGGATGGCTTTATGTGCCCATTTCCTTCTCATGCGGGCTCCTGCTTTTACAGCTTAATGACAACAGCCGCGTAGCTCCAGCGCCTCTGCAGCAAAGGGAAGAGAAAGCAAATCAGGGTACCTGGCTGAGACCGTCCTTCTTCTTCTCTCTTCATCTGGAAGAGTAACATCTCTCAGACCTCTCCTCCCACCCCGAGATGTGAGCACACACCAATGTAAATGCTTGGCTGAATCAGAGGGAACAAACCTGATGATAAGTCTAAAATGCCAGAGCAGTTCTTCAGCCCTGACCGAGGACAGAATATTTCCGCATTAAAGCAGGAATCTTGCCATAGTAGTCAATGTCCTCAGCGGAGTTACACTGGGTTACCGAAAATGAGGTTACCTGTACACTGCCAGGGAGGTGGATATGCTCTCTCAGAGAGTGGAACTTGCCTTCAGAGTTTAACTCAAAATTAATATAAACTGCAAATGGATGAAATAAAGATTGTGAGGCTGTTTCAGTAACTTGCTGCTTTTTGGTTTTATGCGGTGGGAGATGAAAGGGCTCGTGTATCTTTGGCAGATGGAGGGCTGGGAATGAACCTCAATATTTGCTTCAAATTCAGAAAAAAACCCCATAGTAATTTTACTTGTTTGTCCCCACGTCCTCATGTTTTTTCCCCCCTGTAAGAGATTTGCTTGCTGGGGGAAATCTTACAGAAAGAGCAGCTGTTGATATAAAAGGGAACGTTTAGGCAAAGCTACTTTTAAATTAATAATTTACATTGGAAACATGATTGAGGTCTAATTTGGGAAGAACACTTAATCTCTGACATCACGGGACTTGCACGTCTCTGGACCTGTGCACGTTTCAAAGCTTTTCTGACCGAGGACCTTTAAGGCTTTGTCTTCACCGACACAAAGGTGTCTTTTTACAACCAGCCGAGGAGGCTGTGGTGGGGATTTTACAGTGAGATAACTAAGTGGAGACAAGGCGCTTTGGTGTTTACGGCAAGGAGGTGAGGTCATCGCCGCTCGCCGCCGCCGCTGACCTCACCTACTGACCATGCGCTAAAGCAGCGCTGTCTCCTCCGGGGTTTTACAGCAGCACAGCTCCTGCTGCCCGCTACCCCCTGTGGAAAATAAAAAGTTGTCAAGGAAGACACAGCACGAGGGCTTTTCTGCGCTGGGATTAGAGGAGGGGAGCTACCAGCTAACTAGAGGCTCCCTGGGGGCTGGATCCCCTCAGCTAACAGGTTAACATCCAACTGGCCCTGCGTATTCCAGAGAGCTCAAAAAGGCCAGAGCGTCGCTGCGGGGGCCGTGCCTGCGCGGTCGTGCCCGCTCCGCAGCACCAAGCGCTCAGGCTGCTCTCAGTCACACGCTCAACACGGGGGGGGTTGCACAGGAGCTTCCGTGTGAAGAATTCTTCCTCCTCTTCGGAAGAAGAATAGCGATGTTGTACCAGCACTCGCAGCCCGGTGAGCGCAGGATGAAGCAGGTTACTGGGGAGCTATTACAGCTCACGCCAAGCCATCTCATGGGGCAGGATGGATTAGCAGTGAGCTCCTTCAGAGGACCTCCAAGACAAGCTGTCATGAGCTGCAGCCTTGTTAGCAAGCCCAAACCTGGAAAGGGACACGTGTCCACAGCATTTCACTCAACTTTTTATCTTTCTAGTCTTTTCTGTTGCATGAGCAATGAAATTAATGAAGGTTTCCTGCATATTATGCAATTGGATACTCTACAGTCCAATAACGACTGAACATATTACAGCCCTTTCCGCAGTCTGGAAATACATGTCCTTCTCCGATATCCAGCTATTTTCATGAAATGCATCATGATCTTTGAGACTTCTGCCTCCCCATCAAATTTAGGTCAGGCCAGGCAACAAATCCTGGAGTTGCTTGAGGAGAAATGTCTACAGAAAGAGACAGACACCACGTTATCACACGGGTCTCCTTTCCTGCATAAACTGGGACAAAAGGCTTTAAATTTATAAAGACTTACTTTACAGCATGAGAACTAGAGACTGAGAATACTAATACCGACTATTCCTGTAGGCACCACAATGTGACCGAAATGTTTCTTTTGCCTGGTTGTTTTGACCTTGATTGTACAGTAGTTTGAGATGGCTAATGAGTTAATAATTGCGAATGAGATACCAGTCACGTAAAACTTTCCTATTTTCTCTCTTAATGGAGATTTATACATAACATGCCAAAGCTCCTTTTGTAGCTGATATGCATGTGACTCAGTCACATGAGTAGTTTAAGCACAAAATTCTCCCCCCCCAGATTGTCACGTACAAACAAAGGAAAAATCCATTCAGTTGAGAAGGGGGAAAAGCTTCAGATGAGGGTGTTTGGTTTTTTTTTATTTTAATAAGAAAGTAATTATTTGAATCACATGAGGAAAGGGGTTGTTATGGAAGAAAGCCCAGGCAACAGTCATCCTTATCTAAGGACCCTAAAATAAATAGGGTGAGATCATCCGAAGAAGTTATTAACACATCAGCTATGCTGAGTACAAGCACTGTGACCCACGGTCATCTTTAGTGCAGTATAGTGACTACAAAAGGGATATAAAATGTATGGAACTTTTTTCACCTTTTAGCTCATGCAGTGGTAAATTGTCTCGTCCTGCTGATACATTGCTGTTTGTCATGAGTGATCTAGAAATGAAAGGAACAAACACAAAACAAATCACTGACACATTTCACACCTCATCATCAAACCCATGTTCAGAAACGCTGTGGAGAACTCTTTTGTTGTGCTCTACCAATAATCATGAGGGGAGAATCAGCCCATATATTTTTTATTAGAGGCACTAAAAATCTGCTTTCACTGGATAAATCTATAGTATAGACTTATGAAGTCAGTATTTTTTTTTTAGAAACAAAACCAATACTGGTACATTGGTACTAATACTTGACATATTTTCTAGCAGCTTTCATCTAACAAACTTCACAAACTATTGTTTGTGAGGAAAAACACTCCTGTGGAATGAGTATAATTAAACCTAGCTACACACGAAAACTGAAACACTGAGACCATTTCTGTACATTTTCCAGCACAACTAACAGTACACTGGGAATTCTTGCTCTACTCTTTGCATCTGATAAATAGTTTATTTTACCATCTATTTAACATACTTTTCTTTTGCCATTCAGTGGCAGCACTGTTGGCTTTCTGGGACAGGCACATTGTATTTACACCAAGATCAGATAAGCCCCAGGCTCACTTACTGCAGTCTAGGAGCCAGACTGATCGCATTTAGAATAAGAATTTCCCATAGTGTTACTATTCATATTCAGAATCAGAGAAATGAATCTGCCTAACCTCTACAAGAGCCTGTTGGCATTGCACTAAAATTGGCACTACTTGAAAGTTTCCCATCAGGATGAGACCAGGCAGCCTGTTCTGCCCAGTACGGTTATTGGCAGCACTGCTGAAGTAGCATCTGAGGTCCAGTTGCTGGTGGAGAGGAGATGGCAGTTCAGAGCATCCCCTTGTAGCCAGACGGACATGGCCACTAAGGACACCAGTTAAGTAGGCACACGGTGCCACGTCTGCCAGGGCCACCCCACGTCTGCCAGGGCCACCCCATGTCTGCCAGGGCCATTTGGAGATCACAGGTTTTGTCCAGAGGTCCCTTCACACGGCCTGGGCCATGCACAACCTCCACGTATTGAACTGAGCTAATCAGAAAACGTACAACCTTGACATGGTTTTCTTTTGGTTGAAATTTCAGGAGGATCTTTCCCAGTCTTTTTTCTGCACGTCCCCACAACAGCCGTGCTGGCACATAGAAGCAAGAGTGGCTAAACCCAGCATTATTACGTGCACACGTACGTGCACACAACCCATGAATGTAGGCACATTGACCTAAGTCTCCTGGCAGACCCTGCACCAAGGTTGGATAGAAGCCTCTTGTGCTTGGGAACAACGTAGCTCCTTGACTTTGGAGGTGGGGAAACAACCTCATTTCTCACAGGTATAAAGAGGAAAAATGAATACATACCTTGTATTTGAAGAAATGTGTTTTGTACAAATATCTTTTACCCTCTCTTGCCATCCACCTCCCCTGCTTCTTCTGGCGTAAATGTTGCATTCCTTTAAGATTTATGAAAGATTATTTGAGTGAGAAATGAATGTCTCAGCAAATGACTAACTGACCTTCCACCTATGATCATGACCCTAAACCAGATGAGCCTTTTGAAGAAATATTTTGGATTCAGTTAGGAAATGGCAGTGTAATTGAAACAAACTTGGTGGGGCTGTTCAGCACTCTGGAAGGACAATGCTGTGGTTAGGAAACCTTTGTCTACTGCTTTGTCTTCTGGAGTTGAGTTAATGGTTGATTTTTCCACATATAAGACAAGACACAAGGAACTTTTCAGACTGTAGTGGTAATAAAAAACCCAAGTCATTTGTTTAAAAAAAATTATTTCATGTCCAGAAAATAGCTTTCGTTAGGTCTATAAATCAGCTACAAATTAAAGTACTTGGAGGTTTGGTGGTTTGTTTTTTTTTTTTTTTAAGTTGGCTTACAGTGGGTATCTGTCCATATTTCTGAACAGGGAACAATGAGAATCTAAGAGTTTATCTGTTAGTCTCACAGGAGATATCCAGGCATTCAGATAACCAGTAATGCCGGTATTACAGACCTTCATTTAATACGACAGAAAGAGGTAGGAACACCAGTGACGTGAGATGCCACAGTAAGGAGAGAAACTGCGCTTGGAGACTATATAAATGATGGCACTTCAAAATTCTCAAGAGTCTCCGAGCCAAAGGTCTCAAATACAAATGAAGTTTTCTATTACCTCTATGAACCTGCAGCTTTTGCTTGACGTTTAGTCTTTGGTCACTCCTCTCAGGGACGCTACCGATGTGGTCAGCAGTTACTGCACGGGCACGCGTGAGCCAGCCTGATGGTGCCCTGCAGGGCTGCGTTTTGCTGCCACATGTTGGGAAATATCTCTAGGGGAAAAGGCTTTAACGCTGAACAGCATCTACATTATTGCTTTGCTTTTTAGATTTAAAATGACGTTAACTAGGAAAAACCAGAAAAATCTTAAAGGCTGATTTCATAAAAGGATTGACCTGGGCAAGAAAATCTGAAGTGAAGAAAACTCTTAAACTTAAGACACAATGAGTTTACAATGAGACTATCGCTAATTAACCCAATTTACAAACTGGAATTCAGCCCACTGCCCTGGGCAGAGGGAGCAGTTTGCATCATCTAAGTTTTGAAAAAAGATATTTTGAAAAACGCAGTAGGGAGTGATGTGCACAGACCTCAGTGAGACCAACACTCTTGGCTTCCTTAGGCTTTTTTCTTTTTCTTTTTTTTTTTTTTTAATTCTCTAAGTGCTTCACTTCTGCTTCACCTTCAATATTATTGCCTAAAATGGGCTAGCTTTAAAATTCCAGACTTAGTCTCTTTTTGCATGTTTTAAACTAGGGGGAAAAAAGCCTCAACAATTTGTCACAACTAGCAATAAGATACAGCTATAGTGCAAGGTCTAGTTAGACATTTTAGTCATATGACCTTCATCTTTGCAAGGATCTATTGTTACATTCCATTTATTTTTGTCAATATTGACATCTGACCATGGACACAAAATGATCTTTTTTTCTTGCCTATACTCTCCTGTCCAACTTTGCATTAAGAAAGCAATTGAAAAGCCTAATGCATGGAAAGTGAATCTTTTGTATTCACTATAATGCCCAATTTTTCCTTTGGAGTTACCAAAGCTGTCCAAACAAGAGCTAGATTTTCCCTTTCAGGAGAGAATAATGGAAACTTTAAATGAAATCAGAAGGTTACTTGACCTGTTAGAAACTCTGAGGTAAAACTGATGTGAAATTATAACGTAAAGCCATGTGAGGCTGTTATATAAACCGCAGTGCATTATGCAATATTTTCAACAGAGCTAAAAAGGAAAAAAGCTCGGAAACTTGGAATGATTATGCCAGCTGCTAAACTATTATATTTTGTGTTGTTCCCAGGATGTGAACCTGAGTATGAGTTTGTTTCAATTTACTCACAGTGAAAGGTTGATTATGAACAGTCAATCTATCAAAAGACCTTTCCAATAACTATGAAAAATATTGGTGCTTGCATCTGAATTTCACCCAACACTTTGCAAGATGAGTCCTGAGTACATCCTGCTCACCCCAACACACATTTCCACTCCAGAAGCAAATCTTGGACTCTTGAACCCAGCAGCATTTTTACATGCATCAAGTCCTAAAAGTGGCATATAATTTCAGATATCCAGAGTCCAGCTATTGCACCAACATAGAAGGGCTATCAGAAAGCACTGATTCCACCCAAGAGAATACAACCCTCCCTGCAGACATCTTCCCAACGTCGGGTGGGAGAGTACAGTGAAACAGAGAGGAAAAAAAAGCTGATTTTCACCCACTTCAGCAGATCTAAATCCATGGCTGTACCACCATACATGCAATAGAGATGAATTTGGTACTTTTGCTCCAGGTTAGATTGGAGTGTGCTAAATAAAGCACCATGTTAGCGGGCAAATCCTGGAACTGAATCAGAAGGAACAGCATTTACGGCATGAAATCGTCTTCTGGCCCCCTAATGTTCTGTGATAGGCATCCACAAAAAAGGAGGTTGCACTGTCTGTGGCTTTATAAAAGAAGGTAAAAAAAAAGGAAAAATTGTGTTTGCAGCCAATTTATCAGTAAACCCATTTAATATCAGCTTGTCTCTCTGCTGTATTTGTTCAGCAAGGCAGAGTCAGGGATGTCCCAGGCACTGCTTGTACTCATCTTCGCTAGAAAAGGAATCGCCCTGCTTAAGATCACTGCAAGTCCAGATCCAAACTCTGAATTATACCTTGATTACAGAGCTTCACAGTTATACAACCAACTAAACACACTTTTCCTTTACTTTTAAAGAGTGAGCAGAATTTGTTTGTTTTAAAGGCGATGAGTATTACATTAATATATGGCTATACATTCATTGCATGCTCATACATTTCCCAGCATTATACAAATGGGAACACGCGAGTCTGTCTTAATGTGCCTTCCACCCAAACAAATACATATTCTGAATAGGTAAGGTTAGGCAAAGTGGGTGCAACACAAATCTTTTGATATAGGCATGAAAAACTTCAAATACTTTGGGAACTTTTTGTTAAAAATAGATTACAAAAAAAAAAAGAGCATATTTCAACGACTTTTTTTTTTAAAATAAGTATTATTTTATTGTACAATAATTAAAGGAATGGGTGATATTGTCACTGCTTAGAAGGGTGTTTTCTTTGTAAGCTGAGTGCCTTTTCATCTTTCTACATGCATTTTGCCACCATTTCTTTCTGACGAAAGTGTTTTCTCCCCCAGTTCTGTGCATTAGGTTGACAATGCACAGAATTGCCAGACAGTTTTGTCGCTTATGCCATAGACTTTACTATTCCTTTGAACCTTGCTCGGCGTAAAAGAAGTTTTTCTTAATAAGTAGTTGTTCATCCTTTGATATGCACATCTGGATGTGCCTCTTATCTGCAACATGGTAATGCTGCTTCCTGAAGATAATGATAAAAGAACAACTGCAAATAACAAAAAAAAAAAAAAAGCCCCAAATGCCTTCAGATTTCTTTAAAAAAATTATTGGGGTGGAGAAAAGGGGAAAACTCTCTCCTCTCATTTCTTTGGCCTTTTATAGTAGCTAAACAAACAAACCCAAAAAGCAGAACAAAGAAAACAGCTGAAAGATTTACATATAGAAATCAATGGCATTATAAGGGTAATGATATATAATGTCTTTGAAAAGTCTTCTATAGCTCAAATAAGACCTTGTTTGGCTCTCAATTTGCTACCTATAATAAATCATAACACAAATATGAATAATCACCAATTCCGAAACACATTTGCCAGTGCAGCCGACGAACTGATGAGGAGGAAAAACCTCTACGTCTGGGACCGAGTTCTTTCAGTGTATGATGCCGTACTGTATTTTGTATCACGGAATTAGCAATATTTTCCTTAACTTTTAGAGTAAAACTGTTTAGCATCACTTTAATCACACCTCCACCAGTTCTCCAGTCAATTCCTAATCTCAGTTTCGTCATCTATTTTCACCACTGGGAGCTGAGGAAAATGGTTGGCGAGGGCAGGATCAACCCCACCGCACACAATACACTGCCAAAATGCGTGATCTGAGGCCCCAGCGCTTTGCTGCATAAGGTGTGATTTGCCTTTTCACTAACCGCCTACAACAGAGTGCTCCAAATAAAAAGTTTCTAGGTCCCAAAGTTAAGCCAAATTCACAGAAATCTCTGCTTTCCCCATGACACGCAGCTGAAGCAATTCCCTTATCTCCGTGAATATTTCGCAGCCGCTTTTCCCTGGGACAAATCAGGAAATAGCAAATCAAACTTTTTGGTTGCCACATTCGGTCGTTAGCTCTGTCTGCTGCATATCCCCATAGAGTGACGAATAAAAGGTGAAGAGCAGAAACTCTGCTCCTCATAAAACTGTGCTGCGACTGCAGGGCTGCGGACGGAGGTGCCGTTCCAAGTAGTGAATGCACCAGAGGCTGTGGTGCTGGACCCTTCTTAGCCTTACAGATAACATTCATGAATTGATCCCTCATTAGTATGCAGCAGGCATGGGAAAATGATAAACTCCTATTAACACTGTCATGGCAACTGAAAAAATGGCTGCTTTGGAAGAACAAGGTCCACAACAGAAGAAAAGCAAAGGCCTCTCTCCTTTCTTCTGTTTGACATCTGTTGTTTAACATACAAAATTGTATTATAGTGACACACACTAGCACAGGCATAGTTAAAGGTTTGTCAGTGATTGTTATCACTATCAGCTCCTATTTTCAGGGCTTACGTGGCTCATCTCTGAAATTTCGCTCTGGGCTGCAACCTGTCATACAGGATTTCAGCCCAGAAGCAAAATTTATTGCACAGATTTTGTCTGGATTATGGCTGAGCAGAGAAGAAAAAGAAAAGTTGCCATTAATTAATTCTTCTTTGTGACAAAACCTCAGAAAATATACTGTACATTTTTTTAAACCAAGTTAATTTAAGTACACCTCTCAAGAAATTTATAAGTCCAAGATCTATTTTAAAAATCCCATCAATTTTTAGGGTGACATAGGTACCTAAATCAACTAGACACATTATATTTGTTTATTGCTAAAATATTGTTAATGTGTAATTTATGTATTTGGTATGAATTACAGTTTTGTTGTAAGCTACTGAGTTTACTTCCAGAATAAACAGTTTGTGCCATTTCCTACTGAGCTCGTGGTTCGTAATGCGGATTTTTACCACATACAGAAAATACCTCGTGTTGTACCTGACTTTGTAGTTCTGGTGACCTTGGGACTCAATTTTCTTGTTTTTAAGCTGAGGACAATTACCTACAGTTATAAAATATTTCATCTGTCGCCCCATGAAGAAAAACAAGTGCTAAGTATTGTCACGGAGTCTGAATTGATTGGTCAGACATTCAAAAGGCTAATAATTAGTCTCCCTTCCTCATTAACAGAATCAAAACGAGGGAAATCCATAGGCTGTGATGCTGTCCTCACGAAGGGCTGCGGGAGGAGAGGCTCCTGCTCCCCGCTCCTGCCCACCTACCTTGCCCTGGCTCTGGACCCCTCCAGGGGCAAATTTAACTCCTTCAAGTTGGCATAAAAACCAACTCCAGTAAAACCATGGGGGGCAATGAGGATGCGGAGACCCCATCAGCAAGTCTCTGCAGCGAAAGCCCAGACCTCAGCACCCGCAATTACAGTTTGACAGCAAAGAAATATTAAAACGCTTATTAATGCCAGGTTAGTTTTACTTGGGCCAATTCCCAATTTCGTTTGTAGTCTGGACACCCCACGGCCCCCTCCTCCCAAAGCAGGGGAGCGTGATGTGCTGCTGGTTATGCCAGCACCCACCGGAGCGCTCCCACGGGGACCTCCTTGCAGTTACGCTTCAGCTGCTTCCCGTGGCCGCCAGTGCCCGGCCAGCCTAGCTGTCATCTGAAACTGGACTCTAATCAGGGCCCAGCAAGTAAAAAATACGTAATTAAAGAAATGACTGCCATAATCTTTGATATTTTAATCTCTGTGTCAGGGATTATTGTTACCCAGGCTGTCTAAAAAACCCGAATGCCCAGTGGTGGCCACGACATCTGCTCCCAGCCTCCGCTCACAGAGCCGGCACCAGGATAGCCATCTATTGCTTTAGCCCATTAACGGGTACATTTACAGGGTTAATTCTTCTTCCAGTGTTTTACGCTTATGTATTATGGGCTGAGATGCTGCTAAAGACGTGACAGAAGGGAAAAAAAAAAACCCAACCCACCAACAAATCTATCAGTACTGAGGATCTGGTTTAGATTTTATCCATGTCTCCTCTTCTTCATTTCCATGGATCTGGGGCAGAAAGTTCCTGTTGACACAAAGGCCCTTCTTCCCATGGCCTCCTGTCCTTCAGAAGATCCCTTTTCTTTTAAATACAGCCTTCTCTCCTCCCGCTAATCACACACATTCATCTTACCTAGGTTGCCTCTCATCACTCGTAGCTGCAGCAAGAGCCCAGGATTTTCTGGCATTAGGACACCTCCTTTTTATCCGACAAACTGCTATGGGACACTGCATCGGACAAGACTATGATATCTTTAACAGGTTTCTACATGAGCTGCACATGATTTACATCCCCTACCTTACACAACTGCATCTCTGTTATCTTTTGAAAGGAACCTTGGAAAACCAATAAATTTTGCTAATTATGAAATTTGTGCGAAATAAATCACCTCGTATCTGTGAAATTTGGTGATTAGCATGCCAAAGAGCGACATACGCCTGAATACCATCTGCATCTTTCAGAGGTCTGTAAGAAATGCATTTTTTTTTCTGTGCACCTGCATCTATTAATTGCTTTCCCACAAGAACTCCCTCTCCTTAAGACTGAAGCTGTGCTGTGTGCAGATAAATGCGCACAGAGGTGATCTAATTTAATTTCCTCTCATTAATAGCTTTCCTCCATGGCAACATATCAACTGTGACAATAAGGACACCTGAGTATACACATATTCTGTGCAGTCTCCTTATAGGCAAAAGCATGTCAAGCTTCTTAAATGAAACAAAAAGAGAATTTTCAAATGTGTTTCAAGCAGTTTGTTGAAAGTTACTTGATCAGGGTAATATTTCAAGCAGAAGACATGGGCTTATACGCAGTTGTAGGCAAAACCTAAAAGACAGGCCTAGGATTTTAGCTTTTTATAGCTGCTGCTAGATCTTCATTATCCCTGCAAAGATCTTAAACAAAGGGGGGAGAAGGGCTGCCTCCTCTTAACACAGCCCAGGGTAGGAGGCGGCAGTGGTCCCCGGCCCAATAAGGGCCAGGGCCAGAGGTGTGAACCCAGCACTGCCATCCTCCCATTACTCTCACCCAGTTGTTAACTACAATGCTGGCCTATTTAAATGCTAATATTATTTAGCATGAAACAATCATTCAGGTTGGAGTCCCGGATTTTCTGAGGGGGGAAAGAAAAAAGAAACTTTGAAAACATTGCCTTGCTGTTCCCCAGGACAGCTCCTCACTCATATGTATTTTGGGAAGGACATGCTGACACTGCCTCACAGTTGATACATGGGGTTTGTTTTTTTCAGTTCTCTACATTTTCAGCTAGATCCTTGTTAAATATAGACAAGTTTTGCTTTTACCTTTTTTTCTGTCCTTTATCTGAGTGCAATTTTGCAGGTTTTCTTTGTGTCAGATCCCATAACACTCTTACACTCTCTTCCTTATTTTTCAGGGAAAATTTGGAAATGGAAAACCCATCACAAATGGATAAAGTGCAAGCCCCAAGTTGAATTTCATTGTGTTACCCAATTTGTGAAGAGGAGAGGAAGAAGGACGGTCACAAAACGTACTTTTGTGTCTGACCATTTCTTGGATAGCCGTTTCTTTACAGCCTGTGTGTTGAATATCACACCACAAAACCTGCCATTGTTCAGATCCCAGTGGCTGGTCCAGGCAGATGACAATCAACACTAAAAGAAATTGTCGCTGACATTACGAAATAGTACGGATAGAAATGCTGCACTCACTTTGCAGCACTGGAGCTAAGATAATGCACAAAAAGGACACCAAAATCTGCTACTGTCCAGAGAAAAGAACAAAACCAGAAGCCTTTGAGGTGGCTGGACAGAAAAACCAGGTCAGATGAAGAGCTGAACTCGCAACTTCCTCATTGCAACGCTGACATCCTGGATCTCGAAATTCCTTTCTCAAAGCAATTTAATTCCCTTCAGCTTCCAAAAAAAGAAATCCTGAAAGTGTAAATATGTTCCCTTAGTCCCCAGTAGCTGCTGAATGAAAGAGATGCTGCTTTGCTGGCCACCTTTCGGGTGGAAGCAATACTCCTGGTTTCTAGGAAGGGGGAAAGAGATTCGGAGACAACTGCTCTGATCTGGGGATCTTTGCTCATCCCAGCTCCCAGCCGCTTGGGAAAGAGCTGGGAGTACTGGTCGCCCTGGTCCTGGTGCAGCCTGCCTTGTAGGTCTGCGCTGGAGCAATAGATGTTCCATGCCAAGACTTACAGAGCGGTTGTCCAAAAATAATACAGACATCAGCAGGGAAAGGGAAATAGAAATGAACTGGAGATTTCTCTCCCTGTCTCCCTTTTGGCTTTCTGTAGTTTGAACTAGAACAACATTTTGCGCTCCCCTTCTCCCTCCCCATTTACTGGTCTGGTAAATGTCTACATGGCTTGGGAGTGAAACTGCCAACCTACCCTGGAGGTCTGAAAATTCAGAGTGCCATCCCAAAGCCCTCTGAAGACCATCCGTCTTTGCTGTCATGCTTTCACAATTTCAGTGAGCTCTGGTTTAGCCCACGTATAAGCCACTTTCACATGTATGCGTGCTCTGAAACTTGATGAGAGAAAGCTACTTGGTCTGGATCTAAAACATGTTATTAAACTTAAATAAAACAACAAAACCAAACATCGCAAGTTTTTGTTTTCAAAGGAGATTTTCTGTCCCGATTCTGCAAACTCAGGAGGTTGAGAGATTTGGGAAAAACACACTTATCTACAGTGAATACAAGCCCTGAGCTTGTGAAGACTCACGTATTGCTAGTTCCCATGCATTTTTTGTTTTTGAATTACACAGTATTTCCTTTAAAGACTTTGTGAAGGACGCAGTACCCCAATGACTTTTTTGGAGCCAACAGAAGCAACACAAGTTGTGCAGCAAAATGAATTTCCATTGATGTGATAATCTTCTGAAATACACTAATATGTAAAGCAAATCTAAGTTTATTCCTTCAGAAGATAATTTGTTGCATTTAGCCCTAGCGACAGCGGGATCAGAGCTGTGCACAGCTGATACTTTTCCTACAGAGAAATAAACTAAATGCAGTTTGAAATGAAATTACAGCATTGGGAACTTACCCAGTACCAGACATCACTTTATAGCATTGCACAAATTAACAGAAGAATTCGCTTTACCAGGTTTCTACTCTGCGAAGTGACCATGCAAAAGGCATTGCTGTGCCATGCAGGTCTGCTTCCTGGGCCCGGTTCAGACATGCAAGTGTTGTTCTCATTTCAGCGGGTTTCTATGGGTGGCAGCACAATTATTCCTGATTAATGGTGGTCCAGGACAAGATCCATCTTTTGGAACATGTTTCAAGTCTTACCTGATTACTCCAGTGGCTACGATACAATTTTACTCCTTTTAGCCTTGCAGGACATATGCAGGACAACTTTCCCCAGCACTAGAATAGTTTATGAAGTTACAGCAACTGGGCCAACACCTCTGTTTTGAAGGCTAGGCAGAGAAGAAAGCAGATCCCCAAATTCAGCCTATAGAAGGAGGGAAGAAAATCTATTTTGCCTTTCTTTGTAGCAGGTGGGGCTTCATGGTTTATGTCAAGGGCTGGGGCAAACATCGGGGTTTATTCATAGTTACATCCAGTTTGGGAGCTGAACAAATGCTCTGCAGTAAGCGGGCCCTTGGCACAATTTTCATGACAGTGTTATCACACTGGTACGTTCAAGCCATCAAATTCCAGTCATGAAAAACGCCACCTTGCCATGCCAGTTTTACAGGTAGTACCTAAAAAAATCTCAGACTTGCATTCCCAGTGTCGTTGTTATTATTCCAGTGTGCATCAGCAGACCTGTTTCACAGCCTGTAACTATGTTTGAATTACATATTACTCCAGAGGTGCTTAGGGTCAGATAGTAACTGCATTTTGTACTACAGACGTTTCAAACAAACAAACAAAAAAGGCTGGTAACTGATGGTGGTGAAAGATGCTAAGCTGGCAGCTTAAAGGTGGAACGTGCACTATGTACCTAGAAGTGACAAGGGTCCCTAAGGTCGGTCTGACTTGTCCTGTCCCAGGGAGGTCCACACTGGGAAGAAAGCTGTTTTTAATACTCCAGAAACGCCTTAATAACATTGCCAATAACAGCAATAATAATAAAAGTACGATAAATGGTAATTAGAGTGAGACTATCAATGTCTTAGAATAGACCATTAAACAGTAAGCAAATGAGAATGGTTGTCAGGGCTTGCTGCATGCCCGGAGCAAACTCGCATTAGAGACCTAATAATACCAGGAAGTTCCCTCCTGGAGTTGTTCCTCTATAAATGCCACATTTTAGGAAAGACGTTACAGTGATTTCTTCATTTTACAAGACACAAACACTGCTTAGGGAGGCACCTGGTCCCTAAAGGAAGGTGGCTTTTCTTAGTGACTAACTTGGACATCTCTGCCAGTGTGCTGGTTTCTGCAGAGGCTGCAAAAAACCATCTCCCAGTGGTTCAGCACCGTGCGAGGAGCTCAGGGGCCACCTCCAGGCGGTGTCTCCGCCGCTGGTCAGGACACTGCAGGAGGGGCTTGGTGAGTCAGAGCAACCTGGAGGACTTGGGTCTAAGTAGCTAGGAAGATATTTTGAAGAAAACAAAATATTTCCTAGCCCTCAGCATAACCCTTTCACCAGGGAGGCTGCAGAATACCCCCTGGAGAAGTCCTCTTCTCGTATCCCCTCAAACCTCTTTAGCCAGGTCACCGGAGGTGGTGTTGAAAGGAAAGGGAAATTCTTAATCTAGTAGGTCTTCTCCCTCTCTAATTTTCCCAGTTTCATGGAAGTTGACGCGACACTCGATAACTACATGTCAAGCCATCACATCGTGATTCAATGTTCTGGATTTAAACCGTAAGACGAGAAAGGAAACAAAACCAAAATAACACTACACATCCTGCTTTACAGTCACTTGAGTCCATTAAAAACTGCCAGAAACATGCAAGAACTTCATATAGTTCCTCATTATCCTGTGGAGTTTACCATATATGTTTCCTCTGTATATCTCTGGTCACCTACTAGCTGAGTATCTTTTAAAAATCAAAGCCCACCACTGTGGGAACACGCTGTGAGGTCTTCCTTACAGCACAGACAAAACACCAGGTCCAATCTCGCAGAGATCAGAGTGCTCTTGCTACAATTCAGGGGAAATGTTTCTGTACGTGAGTCACTTTAAAACACATGAGGAATTTAAGGAGCCTTAGGTCAGCTGAATAATCTGAGAGGATACCACGACTTCATTAAATCCATGATGTATTGTAAGCCACATCACATCATAAAAACTGAAGGGGACCAAAACCATCCTGTTAATTAACTGATTTCACCACTAAAGTTTTTCCCTGCCCTCATATTAATAGAGACCTTGAAGTCTGTAATGGCTGTGATAAGATATTTGGTTACATTGATGTAATGTACTTTTTCTTATCAATATGCAAACAGGACCCTAATCTATTTATCTCCTTCACATTTTATTTGGGGGATGGGGGCAAGGAGGGTTGTCTTTGAAGGTTGCTTTCAAACTTTGGTATCTAATAAAACCAAGCTGACTTCTAAAGCAAATAAGAATTGTTACATACACAGAAGATTATTTTATTTTTCAGTAGTATTTTCCAGGTTTTATCAACAATTTTTGAAGCAGGCTGCAGTTATACATAGGATTTACCTTCTGCAGAGTGCGTTTGTGTAGGTCAGCCATTACAAGCACCCTTGTCAAAATAAGGCATAGTAATGCACAGATGTCGCTTGGGAGACCTAATGTATGAGGCTAAGTACATAATAGTCTTTAATTTTTCAAGGGGAGAAGTCACTTTGGAAGATGCTAGGAAGGTTAATGCCAGGGAGCCAATGACATCCGGACAACTGCAATCAATTCTTTTCAAGGAAAGTACAGTGGTTGGGATTGCAGGAAACATTGATCTGGGCAATAACAGCCACCCCTCCCTTTTTGTGTGTTTCTCAGTCGTGTCCTGTGTATGACTGTAAATCCTCAGCATGGGGACAGCATTACAAACATACACTCTTGAGAAGGTTGAAAGGGAGCTAAATAGAGCAGAAAAAGATAAACTGAATTTTCTTTTCCCATCCATTTTTCTGTCCAATTTTTCGCTATTGCCTATCTCCACTTAGCAGTCCAGAATTTTTTTGGTCCAACGGATCATTGCCACGTCCCACACCTCATGCAAGTGAAAGCACAACACAAAATCTTGCACTTGCAGAAGGGAGGCTGACCTTCTGTCCTCATATTTTCATGACTTACTTAAAGGCAGGTCCTATTCTATTTTTATGTGAATGATCAAATCTTCCTCTTGCTCTGGAGTAAAAAAACCCAAAAGGTAAAGGTACTGAGATATCTTTTAAGTCCTTTTAAGCCAGAGTATCTCAGCAGGGAAGCCCTGGCGGCTGTTACGGTTATAAGGACCATCTGTAATACCACTGAACCTCATCTGCTCCCAGTCGCTTACAGTTATCCCTTTTCTCTTTAGGCTCGTCTTTTCAAAATAATAGCAAATTGATGGTGTGTATTTTCTCTCTGCTTATCAGGGGATCATTTGAAGTTGAGCCATCTAATCCTGAAGATTTTTTAGCTAAACAAAACTCATGCACTTTATTGACTTGGACTGTGGCGTGTAACCACTAGTCTGAGCTAGGACTCGTGGACGGCCACCATGCCCTTGAGGAATGCAGCATTTGTTATCTAGGGGTGCAATCCGCCTGGGCGGTTACTAAAGCATGTGTATTCTGCATTTTCACTGCAGGATTTTCGCTGCCGCTCTCCATTGCATCCTGGGAGATTCACTGCGTGACTCCCAGCACGCCACGGTGCATGCTGTGCTTCTGTTTCATCATTTAAATAGTTCAAATATTTATTTTTAAAATATCTGTAAGGAAGAATGCAGCATTTAGCCCTGGTAGAGTCAGTCAGAAGTTTGCGCCTTATTCCTGGCTTGACTCCCAGCTTCCAGCCGTTAGATTTTCTACCTTTATTTAAGAGCCCTCTATTTCCTTTCGTATAGCAGGTGATAAAACTCCTCTCCCCTCACTTGATGCCTTCCACTTCATGCAACCAAGAATCAAATCACCAGTTTTGGCCATGCCATCTCAGACAGGGCAGAAGCTCAGCTCATTTTCCTCATTTGCTTTCCAAACCTCAGAGGCACAGAACGTAGGTGCCTGCCCTGCAGCATGGCTGATATATTAATAACAGCAAGTGTTAATTATACTATGGTAATAGATGTTTGCCTGTGCTCATCTTATGATTCACAATGCTCTGAAGCAGTCATCTGCTCTTTGTATTTCGGCAGTGCTCAGTCAAGCCATGTCTCATCTGTAAACTTTAATCACTAATGTATTTATATAAGAGTGGGCATGCGTGTATGAGGCACACGGAGCTTGGGCAGACAGGGGATGGTAGGGAAGGAGGATACATTGCATAGGTGGCTGTTCAGCTGTTTCACAAGAGGGGCAATGCTACCGAGAGAGACCACAATGGTGCACTGATGGATTCTCCTGTCGACTATGAGAACAAGTCTGTTCTCATAATAAGAAACGACAAAAAAATAATTGCAATACAATGATTCTGGGATCCCACATTATATTCTTTAAATCTGTTTCACTATGCTGCAACTCAGTAGGAGATCAATATTCCAAAAGAGTGTGGTAGCTCTTTGCCATGTGAGGCAATCTCAGCAGACTTTTACCTGCTCCTTCTCCTTCATTTCGATTTGGTATTATTTGACCCCATTTTTCATTCATACTTTGCGGGTGTAGACAGTAACAGAGCTTGGAAACACAGGGAGAAAAATAAAGACTGAGAAGAGCATGTCTTGCCGTTGCTTTTAGTGGAATTAAATACGGATATCAGAGAAAGAAAATATTTCCAGTAAACCCACTGGTTCCAGTTCTAGGAATTGGCTACAAAAAATTAATTTAAGAAAGTGTAATTAAATCCATGGACATTCTGCAAACAGAACAGGTTGAAGAGTTAAGCATTTTTCCAGAGAAAAGCTGGCCATATACAAATGAAAGCACACCTGCTTTCTGGCCACTCCTGCACACACAGACTGATCATTCCTTCGTTTTGAAGATTTCATTTTGAATGGACCTTTAGAAATATGAGAATACAGGCATTGAAATTCATAAGGTGTGTAATTCCTCTTCATCTGAAGAACAGGCAGGGTTTGGTTCGCTTCCAGCACAGGACAGAGAAAACATTTTAGTAAGCCTCTGCTGACACCCGCAAACACGCACGTCCCATACCCACTTCAGATCTTGACAAAATGAACGTTTTCTCACCATATTTTCCTGGGGAGACAAACGTGGTTTTATAATGACCAGTTATCTGCAGCACTGATGAGATATCAAGCTGTGGAGGACACAAGGGCAAAGGTTTCCAAAATTTTGTACACGGAAGGAAGATTTCAAAGGGTGGAGGTCCAGGCTGAATAACCTGGCTGCAGCGGAGGACGCCCGGCAGAGCCCCTCGCTGCCTGCAGGCGCCGGCACGCTCTCTTGATGGCTTTCACCTTGGCCTCCCAAACACAGCCAGGGAAGCCTCGTAGCCACTACAGCCTCCACAATTAAACGTTTGTTTTCTGTGCATTTATACAAGGCTTGTCAGGCTGCAAAGGGTATAGAGAGCCCGCTTTCGTGGGACTCTGCTCTAGAGCTTGCCTTGTCTCCTGTGGATCCCACGGATGGCAGGATGCTGGGGGGGAGCGGGGTGTTTTCTCTTTCAACACTAGCTTCTCCTTTGTGATTTCTCAGTTAAATCTTTGGCTGCTCTGTTACTAAAAAGCAAATATTTGCATTGCTCAATCATAAGAGAATGTTAAGTACTTAATTTCTACATTAGTTGCCATTCGCTGCGTTCGAATGGGACATTTGTTTTACACCATGCAGTCCCTAGGTCACTGGAACCCCAAATCTCTTTGGTTAGACAGGCCATTGGGCTCGCACAAATACAGATGCGAACGTTACTGCATTACCACCGAGAAATTATTTTTGAGCATAATGCGTAAGAGTGTTTACAGTTCAAAAACTAACAAAACATGTAGAGGTACACATTTCAATACAGTATATGGGAAACACCTGGCCTCCGAAACATTTGGGTAAAAATTGCTGTCAACCTTCTGTTTGTCAAAAGGGTATATTTATCCTCTGACTTTTTGTCATGACCTCTGCATTCTGAAATGAATTAAAGGTTTATGTGCAGGAATGCAGAGAGCAGGAAATCAGGAAATAGCATGGGAAATGGCTTTCCTGTCCCGTTTCACTGCTTTACGTACTGTAACGTCATCGAGTGCAGAGATTCTGTCAGTTTATGTTGGCGGCCTTAATTTGGGGTGTGCATGTCCTATCGCTTTGTTCTCTGCTTCTGGAGTACCAAGAGGATCTATTGAAGGATACAGCGTTGATTTAATTTCAGTACAAGACAGCAAGAGCCATGTTCAGATTTCAATGGTGGTTCGTTTATGCGGTTAACTGGAAAACTAGACATGTTTGAGCTGGTTAGACACAATTAACACTCTCTTTGAACCATCTGCCCTTGCATACATTTTTAAAAGTAAAAGCAGAAAGATCAAGTTACCCAGGAAGTAGATGATTCACCTAGCATTTCCATTTTCACAAACTAATTTCCCTAAAGGAATATTCAGTTTGGAAGTAGAGTTCATAAACTAAGAGTGCAAGAAAAGAATTTGTATTTCATAAACAATTTTCCTTAAGACTTCAATGCTTTTAAGCACTACAACAAAGAACCAGGTGGGCAAAGTGCATGACCTATTTGGTGCTTAACAGCCTTATTGAAAGGCATTGAAGTACTGAGTTGGGTGGAATTGCTCAATCTGGCTCTCAATGGTAGCAACAATAAATTGCCTGAATTATTTTCAAGTTGCAGCACTGAACTAGAGGATGTACAATAAAAAAAAAGAAAAAAAGAAATCAAACAGGTTTTACAGTGGCTGGATACTTTCCATGAAAACTTATCATCAATATTTTCTGAAAGTATTTGGTAACTGCTGGTTTGTAGAAGATGGAATCTCCAGATATCTTAAACATCAAATCTCTTTCACTCAAGTACTTAAATGTGAGCATCAGGATCCAACTTTAAATTAGCTACACTTTGGCTTGGTAGCCTTTTGAATTAAGTAACATCTGTAGAGCTCAATGGGGATGGGGAAAGCTCTGAAAGCAGCAGAACTCACTCAGCACTTTATAACACCAAGTTCTTAAAGACAGCCCTCAGGCCCTTAATTCTTACTGCCTTTTCTGCTGAATTTGACAAGAATTGCCGTATGTAGAACAGTAAGAGAGGTCTTCTACTAGGTTTTCGTAGCAATACCCCACCTAAGAAAAAAGGGCCAAATACTACACTTAAAGATGATCACAAAACGTCTGTTAATACTGCGTTCAGCTGAGCTTTTCCTCTGTTAACACTACTGTAAACAAAATCTCAGTCTACCTACATCATTCAACTCCATCCTCCCCAAAACAGTTTTTGTTATTCACTATTCATATATATCCCATATCTGGATGGAAAAACAATTGAAGCCAATTTTTAATATTTTGGTTTCTATGCCTTTGTTTTAAACAAATCAACCAACATGGCTAAAACATGCAGCTTTTTATTCAGCTGTTTAAATAGAGAATTTGGAAGTCGATGGGTGTTTACAGGAAGCTCCAAAATAGGAATGTATATTTTTATGCAGTAATTAGTGATTGTTTAATATACCAACTGGGAAGGCAAAGAACAGCATAAACACATAATTGTTACCAGGCAGGGAGAAGTAGAGCATTAGGAGATAGCATAAATAGTCAAATGTGACCTCGAAAGGTCAAAAGAGAACTAAACAATTTTGTCACAGCACTTGCTTATTTAAGTCAATGCAAGTCCAATTTCCTCTCTGCTGTTTTGCCTGGCATTTTATACTGTCCAGTATTATTCTTATTTGACAGACACACACACAGAATCAGTTGTCCTAAGTACATTTACAAGTTTGTGCAACTGTTAAGCAAGAATAATCTAGAGCATTTTGCAAGTGAAAGACGACTATTTTAAACATAACGCCACATAAAACGCTGAACTAAAAATGTCCACGTTATATTAATTTCTAACAATGATTTACGGAGGTCAATGACAATAAAAATGCAAGTCAGCTATGGAGGCATTTTGTAACCTAGTTGATTTTTTTTTTTAACCCCCTTCATGCTGCCATGTACAAGATTGCCCTGGCACTGAGTAGCAACAAAATTTAAAATTTAATCTCCGAAACAAACAATTTTCACTAAATCCATTCATGTTTTGACCCCCACTCCCCCCTGAAAAAGAATCCCCTTTCTATTTCAATGCAAGGCTAGGATTTCACTGTGGGGGAGTAGCCCCTATGTATGAACCACATGGAAGACAGGATTATTTGGTTACACTTTAAATCATGTTCATTTTTAGAGCCTGTTCTTCATAACAAATAGGGCATTTTATCCTCATATTCTTGATCTTTTTTTTTTTTTTTCTCCTCCTTTTCTTTTTTTTTAAAGTTTCCTTGGAGTGATTATAAAAATCACTTAAATCCTGAAGGGGAACTATGCCTCAGTGACAAAACAAATTTGCCACAAATCATTTTACAAAAGAACAGCAGGACTTTAGACCAAACTCGGGAACTGTTCCTATTCATCATTCATTTGTTTTGGAAACTCCACCCTCCTCCTGCCATGTTCAATATCTAATTGGCATTCTGACACTTCAGATAACTAAACATCTGCTGCATGGATGCTTCTTAGAAGTCTTTTGTTCTGTAAGTTGGAGTTCAAGGGATACAACTCACCGATACACTAGATTCATGCCATTGTTAGGGGAACTACTCTTCCTGAATGGAGAGAAAACAGTCAAATAAAAGCATTTTGCACGAATACTTCCCCCTACCCTTCTGATAAGCTTCCTAAGGGGTTAGTGTATTAAAATTCAGATGTCAGAGTACTGCTGCTGCTTAGCTATTTCCGCAGTTTAGGAAGTCAGGGTCTTTGCAACCCTCCTGTTAACAGTTGTTGACAAAAGGTTAATTTCTGTTGCAGTGACAAGTGGGTTTCATCGCCGAGTAAAACTGAATGCAGATTTTGTTTGCCTTTTTTTTTTCTAACATACAGTAGTTCAATTAACATAAGTGAACAAGATGGGTATCTACCATTCAGGGCTGCTGTGAGACCTTAGGAATTAATATTTTGAAAGCAGTTTGGAATACTTGGATAAAAAGATGTTGAAGACCTGCGAAGGAACATTATTATTGGACCAAGAAATAAATCATATGCAAAATTTTGTGAGCAAGATTTGCGTGTTTCTGCTGCTAGGTGTTCTTTAGCCTAAAGGCTTTATTGTATGATGCATTCAGCCAATATTGTGAACACATTATCTGTATTGCAGTAGCTTCCAGAGTTTTCAGATGAGCCTCTGTGTGCTGGGCCCTGTTCAGCCTAAGTAAATGAGAAAAAGCCACTGACCTCATGTCCTCATGGAAGGACAACACAGGCAAAGGCTGGGAGAGGAGGAAGACACAAGCGGGTACCTAAGCTATGATGTGTTTTGGTAAACAGCCAAGGATAAACCCCACATTGACAGGGTCCTCCTTCTGCTTCACCGTTAGACTTTTCACCATGTGGTTCCTACTTAATTGTAGCTGATTCTGGCTCTCATCCAGCAGATATTTCCCTGTTCTTAACCATAGAAAGGACAATCCCTTCCCAAGCATGGCCTTCGTTTCTAGAAACAGGTTTTTAAGTGCCTAAAGGTCCTGGGCAAAAAAATACCCCAAGACTCAGAAGAGGTGCAAACATCAGAGAGAGGGCAGTGGATGGGACTCCTTGCCGCTCCAAAGACTGTTTGCCAGGCTGAGCAGCTGCCCAGGTGCTACAGCAATTCCCTACCTGGACTAATTTCCAAGCCTTGCTTGATGCATTTTTTTTCCTCTGCAAATCTAACACTCTCTGAAATCAAGTTGCTGTAAACTCTGTGAGGCAGGTTACAGAGGAGGGCACTGATGAATGCCCCTAAAAACCCATTGTGCCCACGCTGCTGCATGAAAAAGACTGCTGAATACACTGCATAGGAAACAACTCACGTCATTGTCCTTCTGCACACACAATCACTCAAATGATGCATGTAAATAAGAGATTTTATAGGCACATTCACTTTGCAAATCCTTCCCATCTATTCCAAAAGGGCCACATTGTAAACATTAACAGGCTGATCGCAAGCCTGAATTTAGCAGAAAGGCTTCCAGTAACACATGAGTGGGACTGAATTAGACAGACCGACTTCTGTATTCCAGATACCTCACTGGTTACCAACCTCAGACTTTGGCCCTTGCGAGCATTCAAAATGTATAAAATCTCTTCTGTAACATCTAAATACACCAGCCAACTAGCAGAGGAAGGAGACAAAATTGTGTTAAGTATCTGTCTAGGCAGAGAAAGGGATAGAAGAAAAAAAAAAATCATAGCTACTTATTTAAATGAATGGCTCTGCAGGAGCTGACACAGACAGAACAGTTACTTCACAAAGGAGTCACATTTGATATTTCCCCATGCTATTTTTGATGAAGGACTGTGTAGTTATAAAGAGCTAGATAAGATAGGTGAAAGTGGAATAGCCATTTGTACCTCTTGATAACTATGGCCAAAAGCGATCTTGTCCCCTGTTAAATGGTGATTTATATTCAGTGTGGATGAGTCCAGACTGGCAGGACAGAGTTAGCATGTGGCTTTGGGAAATATGGATTTAATTCCCTGCTTTCCTACGCAAAATCTTTCTTGATCTTGGCCAAGTGACTTAGCAATTGAACCTTCAATACATACAGTCTAGTGCTGCTGAATGCAAAACATGCTTGCAACAAAACATGAATTGGTAAATATATTGTGTTTCCCTTTATTTTCCAGGGAATATCCTAGTACATGACTAGGATAATTAAATTCTCCCAGTAATTTTACTGAAGCCAGCTAGCTGGAAGAACTCTAGCCGCAGGTCTGCTTGGCCAGCCAGGCAGCGAGTGCCACCTCCATGGCCAGGACTCGTGGCAGCTCATTGCCAAGAGACTGGGAAATGAACTACATGAGAAATCACATTTGGGAATTTGGTGCAGTCTGGATGTTGACCAGAGTCCACCATTTGAGTAACCTCATAAAGCACGTTGTAGGAGATGAGCTTCCTTTCTGTTGCCTGGAAAACACACTGTAAAATAGCAAGTCCTTTTAAGGCCGTTTCTGTGCCTGCTGTTGAGATTTCAAATCCGATGGCACCTTCAGATACATGTCTCTTCATCCGAGTCAAAGCACTCAAAGCGGGAACATTTTTGGTTTTCCCAGTTCGGCACCCAGGTCCGGATCCAAGAGGAGGCAGTGTTTCACTGAGAAACCTTCAATGACATTTCTGCTTCTCCACAGGAACTTCTGCCTGGAAGTTTTCTGGCTGATAAAGTCTTACTAGTAAAGCAATTGAGAGTCTGCCAAGTGAAGAAGGGGAGAGAACTGGAGCTTTTTGCATGCCATGTCTCCAGTTTTCTGCTCTCAGGCTGGTAAGACCAGGTCTGTATCAGGAAATCCAAGGTGAAGTACTTCCAAATCAGTGCCACAGCTCCCATACGTGTGTTTTTCCATTACTTGGCCCAAAGCGTCCCTTGAAGCATTTTTCTTTTTCTTCATGCCCCCTCTTACGCCTGCACTCATGGCCTCTCACCAGATTGCTTTCTGGACGTGGCTGTTGGGGCTTCCTGTCAGTCTGTCCAATCCACTTTCTCTTTTCTCCCCCCTGCCCTTTTTTTTTTTTGTGAAAAAAAAAAAAAAAAAGAGAGAGATGAACATCTATGTCAATGAATCCCTGACCTACATAGGCTGACCCTGAGGAGTCAGAGATAATACACAAGAGTAAATGAGGTCAAAAAATGGAGAAAAGCCCCCAGACGGTGAACTTCCTAGCAAGGTTTAGCTGCACCACGACTTCCTGAGGACCGCCTGGTGCGTGAATAAGTTTCAACCTCTCTGTGTCCTTTAAAGGCCTTTCAGATTCTTTACATAAATTTTTAGCAAGGTTTATTGCCAAAAAGGGTAACCCTAGAGAGAGGCCGATAAGGGAAGATTTCCTCACGCTCTCTTCCTTCGCCCCTCCGTGGTGCCGGCACGCTTGAGCGGACGTGACAAACTCGGTTCTGCTGAGGACAATGCAACGTGATGGCCCTGGTGGCTCCCGGCACAGGACTCGCCCCTCCGCGGGCACCGCCGAGCTCCTGGGAGGACATCCCCACCGTCCTGCGTGGGAAACCGCGTCCCCCTTGGGACGACCTCAACAACTTGGAGATGTCAATGCCCAGCAAGGGAAAGCTCGATCCTCTGGTTTAGCAGGACTGATTTGAAAATAATAAATATGCATCGATAGATAAACATAAAATGTCAGTCCACGCATTTAAGCTGTTCATACCTGGCAACGAGGGTCACATGCAAAACATGCTAAAGCATTTAATTTGAATCAGGCAGCCTGCAGCTTTCTCACATACAAAAAGAAAAAAAAAAAATCCTTTCACAAAAGAGGTCTGAGAAGTCTTACCTGTTGCTGAGAAAGCAACGGTGTCAGAATCATATATATTCATCCCCAGCATGAAACAGGCTTCTTTACTGATGGTAACATAACATCCAGGTGTTAGGCCTCAACCCCACTTCAACTATTGTTTATTGCCATTGCATGGATTAATCCCTGCTGTCAGTCCAGTCTGTGAGATGCTCTCAGAAAGAAAGGTCTGCATAGCATCACGAGTGTCAGATCCTGCTTTGATACACTTTATCTTCCCTTATCCCTTCAAACTCACCATGACTACTCCGCCTGACATGCTAAAAATGCTTTAGAATTGGTGCATATAGGCTAAACTCTGGTTTCAGGGGAAAAAAAACCTGCCCACCCCCACTTTTCTTTTTTTTTTTTTTTTTTTCCTTTTTTGACAGAAATCATTGTTGATCTGATAAGAAGTTTGTGGAGTATCCAGTTACAAACTGAGAATCCCCAGAGTCGGTGATTCATTAGTAGTTATCCTAGTGTTACAGGAAGTAAACAGCTTTTAGATGTGCATTTTGCATCTAATTATGTCACAGTCCACTGGCCTTCTCAAAGGTGTGTTGTTTTTCAGGGTAATACATTAAAGATAACAGATTTTACAACAACAGCTGGGAAAAAACAAAAATAGATAAGTCGTGCAAGGTTTGTAAAAGAAGTGGGAGATCTTTGCTACCCAGAGAAGACAACTGGGTGTCATCTGGAAGCATGTGAAACTTTATCCAGCAAAAAGGTGGCTGCCAAAGCATCTCTATTTTTGTGGCTTATGTTCTACTTCCAGAAAGATCCTGAATCCATTTATTTTTGCACTTCCCCACTGAACGATTAATTTCAGTTAATGCTCAATGGCTTCATTCTGTCCTCAGATTCCTTAAAGCAAACTATCCTGGATTTATATCACAGCATGAGAGGACAGAGCTGAGCCCAGTGGGATTTCTCCACTTAGGAGTTTCAGTTTACTACTAGGGGTCAGAAGCTGAATCGCTGTGTATCCAACACTAATGGTTTTTGAACATAAATTATCTGTCATTTCAGCTGAGTTGAGTTTGTCGAGACTCAAGAAGCATTTTCTTTAACAGGCTGGATGCCAATGCTTGCTCCCACTGCCACCCAGGGAGGCTCTGCCTGTTGCCATCTCCTAACCCAGCCGCTCACAACCATCACTCGCCCACTCCAACGCGAGCGTGGCAGCAGATCTGGCACGACCCCGCTTGTGACAAGGGCGCTGGGACCAGCGCAGTGCGGGGCTGATGCCTGAGACTGTCACCAGCGAGGGGCACGGAAGAGTTTGGGCACATTGAAGGTGGGTCACTAAATTGCAAGCCTAGAAGGAGCTAAAGGGATAAGTCAAGGAGAGCAGATCCGCCTGGGACACGGGCCAGCGTGATGGGAGAGATGGCCCTGCAGGCGCACCAGGACGGCACAGCCTGCCAAGCCAGACCTGGCACCCTCTGCAGTTGCCATGGTCTTCGCTTATTTTCGGAGATGTTAAAAAGAGGATGACAGCATATTTTGGATGCAAACAACAACATTCCTGTGAATGCTGTCCAGGATGTATTTAAGTAGGGGATGACTGATCCCATTAGTCTGCTAAATCCCAGACTCAGGGGTGCAGAGAGCGGCATTCTTAAAAAACAGGCAGGTTTTTTTTCCAGTTTTGCTTAAAAATGAAATTAATAGGCTAAGTTACATTTTGGTAAATCATAATTTGATAGTGAATAAAAGTCAGAGGTTTCACTAAAGCATTAAAGCACTTTTCCCCTGCTATGCCTCCCAGAATTCCGTCACCCATGTGCCAGGAAAGATTGCTTAATGATTTTAAAGCACTTGTGCATCCCTTTTCAATTCAAGAGACTACTGTTCTGTTATTTTGCTCTGCTATGGTTTGCTGTTTTTGCCCAGGCCAGGGCAGTGCTGTCAGACTGCCCGTCCTCTCTTCTGCCCTTTTACCAATTCCAGCCATCTCCTAGAGAGCACCAGCATAAAATATCTCCCTCCTTTGCCCATTTGTAACGATGGGTAGCAAAGAGAAGCACCGCCATTTACTAGTCTCTGCAGGACTATTCCTGCTGACAGCTTGAAGAGCTAACATGTAATGCTGGGGTGCCCTTGGCTTCCCAGCAGCGTGGGTACATTCACAGGAGCTTTTTCCTTGATGCTCTACCACACTTCTCCACAACCACCTGCCTCCATCTCACAACAATCTCCTTTTACTCAATAAGAGCAAGGATAGATGTCTGGACAAATTTGCCTGTTCCCAACTCCTCCTGGACTGGGAATCGATAGATAGGAATGGAATTACAGGGTGGAGCTGGAGGATGGGTTTGGTTAATACTCACTTGGGCTTTTGCCTTTCATTCCCTCCTCCAGCACCTAAAATGCTATAATGTCACAAACCAAAGCAACACAAAAACAAATAAACAGGGAATACAGCTGGTTTTCCATTTCTTTTTGCCTGTGTGGATTCTCCTGTTTCTACCAATGAAAACCCAGGCCGCTGCTCCTGCCTCCATCAGCACACTAGTGAGTTATCTCCTTCCCTCCATGCCACACACAGAAACCTTGGGAAATGGATCTTCCTTTGGAACATCTGCTCGTCTCTCAAATTTGGTTGAAATGGGACAATTTCTTGCAGTGGGGAGGGGGATGAGGGAGACAGGCACACAGATAAACACACAGAGGTGCAGGGACTACAATCACATAAACCTAATTTCCTTAGGAAACGGGGCTAAGCCGATGAGGCCAGGGAACTGTACGGAAAAAGCAGGCTCGGCTGCAGGGATGCCCGAGCGCCCTGCCGGGGAGCGGGGTGGCATTTTGGTCAGGGACCGTGTGTCCTCCTGCCTAGCACGGCACTGCCCGCGCCAGCTCTTCCCACCCCTGCCAGCACTGCCCGCCACTTGCAGCGTGTGCCCCAGGTCCTCCCATCCACGGAAGGGAAATTAAGACTTCCTTCCTCATCCCGGCAGGGCATTGCTAAGATCTTCCTACCATTTGTGAAATATTTAAGATCTGCTGATAAGAAAGGCTATAGAAGGCCACGCTATTCCACCTCTGCAGCTGGACCCTACGTCAAGAAAGCATATGATACCTGAATTTAAAGAATACATGTATTTTCTTCCATTTGTCAAATCAGCGTTTCAATAATACAAACTGAATTAATTTGTTTGAACTCACAGCTAGAGTAGTGGTTATGTTTCTAGGAAACTACAAAATGAAGGCATTTTAGAGTGCATTTAAAAAGAAATGCAAAAGCCCTGCTGGCAATGACAAAACAAAGTTTGAGCTTAGAATGGAAAATGGATGGGTTGTAAATAACAGCGATGTCAAAACCTCAATTGATTCAGTTCCACAGTTAATCTATTATATTCTTCCAATGGAATTTGTTTTGCTTGAAAAGGATTATATGAAATCATAACCTTCATTAACTTTGAGTGATTCATTTTTTTTTGTAACCAGATGTTTAGTTACAGCTGATAAAGCATGAAAACCTGCATTCCTCACAGCTTGCTCTGCATGGGTGTGTTGGGTAATGATGACAAATATTAAGGTACAACATTGCTCTTCTTTGCTGACATAGCAGTGACTGATCTGCTTATCAGATTCAGCTGGGAACTGGAATGCCAAAAGAAGGGGAAATATGAATGTATCTGATATGAGCCTAATGGATCCTGAGAGTGTTTATAGCTCAGAACAGACTGAAAAAAAAAAGGAAACACAAGCAAATTTGAAGAGAACCCATACTGCCATTCTGTGGGGCAAAGAAGGCATCGCACGGCTTTTGAGGAGATGTGATTATTATCTAGACTGTATATGAAGGTAAAAATGCAGCTACAGTTGCTCACAAATACTGCAAGAGCTCCGTTCCTCACACAAGTCTGTAAGCCTCAGATAAGAGATGAGCTTCTCTGCAGAGGACACGGTCCAGGACATCTAGCTCTGCCTGTGAACGTTTCAGCGTAGTCAACAGGCTTACACAAATGAAACTCCTATGTAGGGTTTGTACAAGTCTGGGGGATGGGAAGGTATTTCCCTACCTTTAGTATTTCACTACCAAATTTTCAAACATGTTTAGAACCCAAAAGATTCTAATGGTTATGGAGAGGTGTGTCACGGTGCTGAGACAGACTGGCTGCTCAGGGTAAGTAACCCATAAGAGTGCAACCGTCCAGTCATTGTATGTGCCAGAGCACTGGGATCGGCATTTCTTTGAATAGCAAGTTCTACATCTTCTAACAAATAGAAAATGTAACTCAGTCTTTAAGAAATCAATGCAAATGTAGAAGGAAACTTCAAGGCTTTTCTTAACTGAACTTTTTATAAACAGATTAATCATTTCCAGAAATAGAAAATGTCAGTCAGATCATCTTGTTTGACACAAGGTCAGCTTTCTGCAAATAAGGCCAGTGGCATGTCAGATGTGAAGATAAAACAACAGCTTTGCATTATGCGAGCCCAAGGTGCAGTTACCTGTGAAGGGGTTTCGTTTGGTTTCATTCCTTTCAGTGCTCTGCCCAACCCTCCTAGGACCCAAATTGAGAAATGCAATTTTATTATCGCTCTTTTTAACGTCTGTATTTAAAATTAGCGCCACAATTTTAGCCAAACAAGAAGCAGTCGCAATAGACTGAGCACACATCAGGATGCAGGCTGACACTTTGTAAATGGATCTACCTGGAACAATTTAAGAAGTTACCACCCTTGTTTGTTTGCTCCCACCTCTCAACTAGTTATCGCCAACCCAGAGTCAGTAATAAACAGCGGCAGGCAGGAACTTCTTGAACTGCACTAGCCAGACCTGCAAGAATCTGTCAGTCAACACTCTTTGTCCTGACATACTGCAGCTCTAACATCCCCGGTCCAGCCTGCTCTTGTTCAGGTGCCTTTGTTTATGCCGTAATGGTGCAATGGTTTGGGAATATAGCCGCATTATACCAAAGCACTACTAACTCGAGTTATGTTAAGAATTGGTGCAAAAGTGAAGTGACTCTAATATTTTAGTTTTCATTAAGAAAAAAAAAAGATTACTTTTTTTTTACTCAAGCCTGATGGAAAGAAAAACGCTGATATATATCATCTAAGGGCTCAAAAATGAGTAAAAGAAATAAAAAAATTAATATTGAGTCTTTTTTTAAATCTCATGATTTAAAAGGATGCCTGCCTTGAGATTTTAATGCTTCTGAATTAATAAGATATGGATGAGCTATACATGTTTCCTGCCTAGCATTTCTAGCAGGACCATTCTGCGCCCCCTCCCCAAATACTCAGGTATACATAATACCCTTGCCTTTAGGCTACGAGCACTACAGACAATGATATGGAAGAGAGAATAGAAGCAAGGATGTGTTGTAAAGGTTATTGTTTCCTCTAGTATCCTTCATTAGAAATCGAAAGTGTTTTTTGAGGTGAAAACCCATAGCCTCTATATACTTAATGATGAAACTTCAAATAAGTTGCAGTGTTTCTGCCAGTGAAGACTGATGCCTTACTGTTAATTTTGCCATCTGAACATGAAGGAATTTAAAGCTGTATTTTCTGAACTATTGGCCATGAAGAACACAGACTCACTAGCATTTGGCCCAAACAATTCTCTCAGCTGTTTATTGCTCCACTGGCACATTGCAAGAGCAATTGTTTAGCCAGGAGCTGGAAGAGTCATCCTGTGCAAATGAAGTATGCAATTGCCCATGCAATCCCATGCCTCTCGGCGTACAGCTCTCCCACTCATATCTCTGGCTTCTCATTTACTGACACCTATCACAAGACCAGAATAGCAGCTGGAGTGGTACGTGGGCAGTAGCTTGCTTTTTTATTTCTTTTAGGAACTGTCCAGAGGCCTGAATGCCTTTGTATGTTAAATTACTGCAGTAAGTGCTTTATGAATGTTCACCCTCTCCTTCCCACCTCTCAAAAAATCCCAGTTTCTCCCCGCTGAAAGTAAGCTATTCCACCACGTACATTTTTCCTTTGAGGGAGGAAGACAAACATGCAGCACACTGATTAGGCACATCGCTTATTGCACTGCTGGAAGATGCTCAGGTGCTTCCCGACAAGGTGAACAACGTGAGAACTTGTAAAGAGTAGATTCACATTGACATTAGGTAAAATCTGGACCATTAATAAGTTAACGTGCGATAATAGTGATAAAACACTGCAGAGGCCAAAAGGCGCACATACAAGGAAGAGCTAATGCCATGTCGTGTCTTGCTAGACTGACTACGGTACCGATCTCATGTGAAAGTGGTCACTTGAGTCATGGTAAGCATGTCTGGCTGCAAATCACAGTTTCAGCACTTAATGACAGGTTGGCAGGTAGAAGGATTAGCAGTACTAGGTACAGTTTCACGTGCAGCCAGATAACCAGACCCGTATTCCTGCAATTAACGGTTTTGCCCTTATTGAGATACCAGATGTATTTTGTAGAATTCAGGTACAGTACTGCCCTGCTCCAAAGCCTTTGAAGTCAGCAGAGATCACAAGCTATTTTAGCATTTGCCAAAAGTGACAGTGTAATCAGCCATGCCTGAAAAATAATGGGAATTGTCAACAGTTAATAAAACTACTTTAAGAGGTTGGATTGATCTCCTTTCAAAGGCAATCTTGCACCTGTGAAAACTTGTCTATAGCAGTATGTATCACTGAATTGTACAATTGTTATTGCAGTATAATCATCTGTTTGCACCTACAAAGTTGCAATTCAGCTGACTTGAGGGCAGGTGAGCCGAGACCTCCTGTTTCCTGTAGTTTCTTATGATTTTATGATTCAGAATGGAACATTAAAAAATAAATAAAGTTCCTGTGGTAACTTATCTGTGGCTGCTTAATAAAAATAATGCAAATATTTGCTAGAGCAGAGGCCCATACTCATTTACCTCTCCCAAGACAGTGCCCTAACCCCTAGTTAGGAAAATTTTATGTATTCTTGTTCTCTCCATACAACTCCATTTTAAACTAATTATTCCATGAAAAGTGAAACAGTTTCAACAGGAAATACTGAGAACTCGCTCCTGATTAAGATAAGCTATTCACCCAGGCTGAAAAAGGAACACATGAGAGGTCTCCTACCCCTGGGTGACTGCTCCAACTACAGAGACCGCAGCCGGGCAGGAGAGGAGGACCACCTCTGGACAGACCAGGACCCTGTCTCCGAAATGAGTGCTGGCAGTAAACCAGGACACGGCCTATCTGCGCGACCTGACTTCAGGTCTACTAAACTAAGTGAAAACCAGAGATGAGGCCTTCATATTCTCCATCTCCTCCTTCTTTGTGGCACAGGGATCAGATGGCTTTTGCACAAGAAGTGATACCTGGAAACAACAATTGCTGAAGCTGCTTTAGATGGCACTGGCCTCTCCTATCCTTTCAAAATCTAAACAGAAGTAACACGATACACTCAAACCCTCTCATTGCAGGAGACGTTTAATGAACCCAAGGACTAACTAAGAGACTTAATTTCTTTTTTCCTGCTTTCTTTTCTCCTCCTCCTGACCAAGCTGGGATGCATTTCTTATGCAACGCTTATACAAATGACAGCATGCAGAAGGCATAGCAGAGGATTTCCACAACACCCAGGCTTGTATTGTGCTGCACCTTATTATCATTCTCTAACCCTGCACATATGGTCATCTTCCATTCTTCTAACTGGTTCCAGGGCCCTGGAATTCAGCATGACCCCTGAGGGCTATTCTAATGCAATCAGTAGGAATACTATATCCAGGGCCAGTCCAAAATCAAAGGCCTGGCCAAAGCCCAGGATAAATTACAGCTGTTATAAAGAAATCACCTTTTCACCTTGGCCCTCATATTCTTTCAGTTTACAGTCATAACTCAGCAAGGCCAGCAACATTTGTCATTAATAAACCTGGTTGGATAAACAAGACTGATGGATTAACAAGTCACATGTAAAGAAATCTGAGAAAGTGAAAAGCTTTAGACAGAAGGTAAGGATAAGCTGAATTTTTTTTCTGAGGTAAGAGAAAAAATGATATATTTTTACATCTATTTTTCTGTACATTGTCTTCACTTGTAACATATGCTGGCATGACTGACAGCTGTAAGTACAGTAGGTCTGAACAGCTCCTGAAGAGAAGACACAGCCCTGGCCTACGTGATTTTGGAATGCACAGATGACCGTATGATCTACGAGCCTGATGTTAACAGACAGCCTGGTTTCACTAAAGTAGAGACTTTGTGCCAATATTTATCTTTTATCCTACTTGGACACCATTGTTTTCCTCCAGACAAAACCCTTTTGTGATTTTAAGTGAGAGGAAAGGATATTTGACTTAAAAAGATACATAACCAATTAAGACCCTCATTTCAAACTGAATTAAAGAAATACCTTGCATAAGAGTAATTTGATTAAGAATGTTAAACTAAAGTTGTTCCCAAATGTGCAGTGCAATTCTGCAACTTTGACAATATATGGTTTTCCATTAATGAAACAAATACGCCATGGTGAGAATGGCATGCCAGAATGTGAAGGGTTAAAAAAGAGCTCTTGGAAACCTGTGAGAAAGGAAGAGGAAGAGCAGATTATATTCCCCAGCTCTCTTGGGAAAGCCTATGAGGGTATGATTTTTCTTTATTAATCTCTCTGTGATTTATAGTATCTTGATTTGAAAGTTGTTAAATATCTATTAAAAATAGGAAGAGCAAATGCTGTGAAATACATGTAGTATATTAATAGTTTATATAAAAGATATATACAGGAGTACATTACATTAAAAAAAAGCTACTAAATTCTTCTGTAAAGAAAAAAAAAAAAGTGGACTAGATGAACTGTACATTAACAACAAATACCCACGAATGATCTTAGATCAAAAATCCTCCCCAGTGCTACTCTGCCAGCACACGGACAGCAGGGGACAAGACAGTTCAGTTGGCTTTAAGAAAGTAATGTCCAGGTGTTCAGAGATGTTTGCATTGAAATTCAAACTGATAGAGAAGTCTGTAATCTCTCTATTTTTGTTTCTGACACAATTTGGTCTAATTAGTCCTAATTTGCCACTGCGGGTAGTGGTCTCCATGCAGACGAGAGAGGGTGGGCTGGCGGTAGCAGTGAATGAATATGCAAACACCACGTTAGAGGCTCAAAACAATATCCTGGGGAAAAATAATTTATTAGGGTTTCGATGGGTGGTTTTTAAAACTCTTTGGCCTTAAACTGTCTTCATGTGGACATCAGCTGTTTACTCTGCAAACATCCCCACCCAGCCGGCACAATGCGAGGTGCCGCTGCAGAGCCGGCAGCTGCAGAGCACCTTTTGTGTTTTCAATTTAAAGCCTTTGGGTTGATAGTTCACATTAACATGGAGAGAAATATACAACTTGTGAGTTTGAAAAGCAGTTTTTACTCATAAAAACCTTTGATAGTTTAGCCATCTGGTCAGAGTGAAAGAAGCTCATAAAAGAGGCCCAAATAGGGTCAAAGGTCTCTTGCTACGTGGGTCAAGGGGGCCGAGGAGGGTTTGCTGTAGTGGACTTTACTAAAAACTTGTCAGTGAGGATCTTTGACAAATTATGGCACATTCCATGGCTTTTTGGGAAAGTATTTGATTACAGTGTGCAGGAATGTTGTTGATATTTGCAAGCTTTAAGGAAGAAGGCATTTAAATCAGACGCAGTAAAGATCCTTTAGGAATTGTCTTCTGTGTGAATATGCACAGGGGAGATTTTTATTTTGGTCTGCTTTAATTTTTTTCTTTTTTTTTTTTTCCAGTATAAAAAGATTCAGGGGAAAACAAAACAAAAACCTCTCTACTGCAGAAAGCACAAAGGCTTTGACCTTTGATTCAGGTCATTTATTCTTTTAAATGGTCACAAATTATAAAACATCCAATTACTTTTTTTTCTTCCAACTTTTGGTAAGTGACAACGCAATAAACAAAACAGGGAGGAAAAAATTAAACTTCTACCTTATATTTCTGGTTTGTTCATATCAACCTAGTTAACTATACTGCTTTTATTTGTAAGAGGTTGTTATGAAAAGTAACAGGATTTAAGCAGACTGAAAGCAATTTTCTCGTAAAGGTTTAGAAGAAAGCAGAGGAAATAACATTATTTTTATGAGGTGTTTCATGGCACAGCATTATGATAAGTCATGGTACAGTAGTCATGTCTTAAGGGACAAGGCTACATCACTAAAAACTACAAAAATAATTGTGTCAGAAGTTTTTGCTTGGTCTTTCATCCTGGGGGAGGGGGGAAAGTGGCAGAGAAATGAGTTAGTTAAGATTATGTACTTAAAATACACAATACTGACATTCCTGAATAGAAATCCACCTATTTCAGCTTAATCCAACTTCCAATTGTGCACACGCCATGGACTGCGGCCCCAGAAAATTGGATGCATATTCATTTCTCTTGGAGCAAAAACCACACATAGTTTTCTGAAGACTAACCTCAACAAGGGAAAAAAAAAATTAGGACTATTGCACTTATTAGAAACTTGGCTGGCTGGGATGGCAGTTTGAAAAGCGTTTTGCAACTTCTTGATTTAAAGGTATTTTGTTGTTTTTAAGGTTGACGGGGCAGTTTATAGCTACTGTGATTGCGGAGGAGTTCAGTGTTGCAAAATATCTGGTTTTTTCTTTGCATGCACACAAAGCAGCAGGGTGCTTCTTTGTACACTACCTTTCTTGTGACATCTGAAATCAGACTCTGACCTTAAAACAGTAAAACATCATATCTACGAGTACAAAACAAAAATGCAGGATTACACCAAAGCAAATAAAGATATGCATCAGTTAGTTGTCACCTGACTGTTTTTTAACAAACATAAATCAGGTTTAATAAGTTGGATTAGTCGTTTTCTTTTAAAGGAACTCAGATTTCTGTACATACTATTGACCCTGAAATGTCTGCGTGTCATACAAACACACCAATTTATCTGATTTCTGCATATACATGTATCTCCTACCTCCTGGCTGGAATTTATTTTACATGTTGATTCTCAGGGGATGTAAATCAGTAAAGCCCCATTGATTTCAACAGATCCTGGCTGCTGGGGGCACACCGATGTATCAGCAGAGGTTCTGGCCTATGGTGTTTATACTGTCTCTAAATAAATAAATAAGAAGCATTAAGAGGTGATTATGTTTAGAGTGCAGATCTGCTCTCAAGCAGGTTACAGAGTGACAGTTAAATAGAAATCAGGGCTTGTTAACTACTCTTTAACAGACTTTATAATAAATAGGCTTGTCCATTAGTTATAATGATCGTTGCAGAAGGGCATTGGCCACAGTGTCAGGCTTTCTGAAATCAAGAAAGGAATAAAAAAGGTGGGAGGGCAAAACCTCAAACTGCTGAGGGTGTGAAATAGTCCTGACCTGACCCACAGGGACAAAATAATCCCTCAACAGAAGAGAGCAGTTGGGCACTCAGTACAGTATTTTGCCCTGACTGACAAGCATGTTGATACCTTATCCTTCTCCAGGAAGGAAGAACCTCGTCTTGGAGACCTGCTGGGAGCCACGGGCTGGAGAAGACATTGCCCGTCCTTACGCTAGCGATCATTTGCTGACCTTATGTATCGAATTGCACGGGGAAGAAATTACCTTTCTTAAATCTAGAGAAGGTAACTAGTAAATGCTGTTCTTATTCATGTGTCTAATCCCTAAATCCTACTAAACTATTTGCCTCAGTATTATCCTACCGCAGTAAATTCCACAGGTTAATCATATACCAAACACAAGATTATTTTCTTTTATCCATTTTTGTTGACATGTAAAAGGACATTTTAAATTTGACTGCCATTTACCTTTAACAATCAGACAAGTAAATAAGTGTAATTAACCACACAACTTTATTGTGCGACATGCACAGAAGCATCTCTGGTGCTCGTGGGGAACCCTAGCAAGATGGGTGGAGGTCCCAATGCACTGCCGAAACCTCAGTCGCCATACCTATAGGCATGACTGTACTATTGGATGGGACACAACTGTCAGGACAAGTGCAGTGTCTAGCTATGACAAGGCAGATGTGCTGTAATTTCTGCTGGGGAGGAAAGTTGATTTCTATCACTGAAATTCCTTAGAGATCCATTCAGTTAATGTGGGACATCAGTTGCCCTTTAATGACAGAGTCCATGGAGCCTATACATGCCAGCAGCTGCTCTTTAATTATAACGCTACCCCAGGACCTATAGGGACAAGCAGTTGCAGTCTGGCTGTGGAGCATATGTGGGTCAGTAGCTGATGAAGCTGAAATTTATCATCGGAATGATCCCCAAGTGCTTTGCAAAGCAGGAGAATGATTAAGTATGAAGGTAGCACTAAGCAAGGTTTAAAGATTAAGGAAGAACAAGCTCAGATGAGAGGTATTTAAACTCAGATAATGATGTGAAAGCAATGGACAGTACTCTTGGTAAGATGTTAAAGGTTAGAAATACAAGGTTTTACAATACAGAGGCATCTCTTGGATCAGGAAAGCCTTTCTGCAGTCAGCAATAGACCAAATCAACTCTCAGTCACACCGGGTTAAATCACAAAGTTATTCTCAGTCATTCCTGTGTAAGGGAAGTTGAACTTAGCATATTTCACTTGTTCTCATCTTCGGTTCATTTTATTTTATCGGCATATGCAGATTTTACTATCTTCTAACACTGAAACAGAAATAAAACAAATAATATATAGATATGTAGATATATCGTCTCTGCGTCACTAGTCAGAAAATTGAAGAATGGTACTCTATACTTCTTCAACAAGAGTGTAGGAAGACTTATTCACAGCACACATCATGGCATTTTCTTTCACATTACAAATTAATGACCCGAAAGTTGCCCTAAATGAGAGAGCTCATAGACTCCTTCCTTTTGGAGAGTTAGAAGTCCCCAGGTCTGTCCTGGTCAAATACCATCTTTCAACTGGGCCAAGATACGTGTTAAAAGTTATACACACATTTACAATGCTTGTCCTGGTTAAGACCTAGTCCTAAGCACATATTGCATTTCTCTTTTTGAGACTATCCTTTCCTACAAGAAAAAAACTGGAAACAACCAAAAAACTTAAATGACTAGACTGACATGTGAAACCAGGGTGAAAGTTGGGCTTACTGTCTTTCATGCAGTTATGGACAGCTTTATTTTTATATAAGACAGCTCCAGTTAAGAGACTTCTCTGATGAATACAATGGGGAACACACAACAAGAAGTGACTAAGGTTTGAGTCATCCACTTGAAATATTTCTTCCCAAGAACAGTTCAAAACAGATGATATTCCTGAATATCTGAACTGCAGAGTAGTTGGTTTTAGGCAACTGTTTGACACAACCAGTCCTGTGGCCTATGATTTTCTTTTTTTAAACAACCTCTAACTCATCTGTTTCTCAGTTATCAAGTGGCTTTGTACTTAATGTGGTGGTTAACATTGGACACCTGAGTAAAAATACTTGATATTCATAACATTGCACAAACTAACATGACAGACATGATTGTTTAGCCACTATTATCACCTGATTTACACTTCTTGTTTTGTTCTGTCACCTTTTTAAATCAGGATTTTAGGTTATCACTTTTCCAGCACAACAAACAAAACGTGGGTGTTGTGATGAACTTATCAATCTCCATTAATTATATCAGCAACGTGGTGAAATCATCTATTCTGTCATCCCTGGAATATTGCTTGGCTTCAGGTTCGGTTCTCTCAATCCGATTTGTAGATACTTATTCTTGCACTCGTGACCTCCTGATTGGATTATTGGAATTCTTTGCTGACAGCTCTTCCTGATAAGGCCTCGCACAGGATTCAATTAATCCAAATGCAGTAGTGAAGAAATTCTGTTAAACAACTGTTCTCTTCTTGTGATGTATATAGCCCTTCACTAGCCTGACGGGACTGCGCTTTAAGCAGCTGCAGAGACAGCCCATACTGTATCAGGAGCCAGCAAACGTCTCGCTCTCCGGCACGTCTATCTCTTTCATCTACCTTCTTCCTGGCTCCACAGTACAATGTGCTGACCCTTTGGGTGCTCTTAATCTCTTTATCTACTGACCTCCCACTTGCTATTTGTCCAAGGTATTGAAATCATTTCGTCTTCAGTAACACTCTGTGATGAAGATACAAAATTTCATATTTTGGAGTGTGTTACTCGACTCTGTAGTCTATAAAGTTAAGTTTTCCCAGCAGGAGACCATAAGGAGCATCACATAATTTGCCATCCCTCTCTGTGGGCAAATGAGATCCCTGCGGTCTTCCTACCAGCAGTGGCCTTGGCTGGGGGGCAGATACCCCCCAGCCAAAAGTCTACAGCCTCTTCTGTATTGGAATTGCAGTGCTAATCCCAGTTCCTTGGGAGTTTCCTTAAATGCTATATTTATTACAACAGAGATGGAGTCTTAAAGCGATTGTGAGTCTTTTAAGATGCTTGGCAACAGTGCAGGAGGTAAACTGCTCCAGAATTTAAAAACCAGACATTGCAGTCTCCAGCCAATACAGTTTAACACTGAAGTGGCGGGCAATGTGCATGCATATTTGACTGACAATTTGTTGAGCTACTGCTGTGATCATAAGAGCCCTACTGAGAAACTGGAGGAAAGAAATAGGAACCTCCTATTTTTGAGAGGAAAAGGTGAATACACTCAGAATTCAGAAATTTAAAGAAATTAAACAAAAAAAAAGCAAAAGTTTTAAAATTAAATTTACAAAGCAAGACTCCACTGAATATTCTTGAGATTTACTGAGTAATAGATGAAAAACTCTTGCCACTATCTCAAGATAGTTAGAACCTGGTACTAATGTAAAGCAGCCTGGAGCGCAATGACGCACTCAGACTGCAGTCGGAAGTGCTGGACAGGCTCTTCTGCAACATCAAAACTTGAAGCATAAAGTTTGCCACTAGCTCCCAAGGAAAAACCACTGACAGATTTGAGGCGGTATTTATTTGGGTCTTCATCTTTAAAGGAAAGAAATAAGTCTGGATGACACCTGCCTTTGCACAGAATTTGACCTATCTCCCTGGTATGGCAACTGAAGCTTAATGCTTGCGTGGATCTCTCCCAAACCAAGATCAAAGGTCTCTTTTGTTTTCCTTAGCATTCTGAAAATATCTTTCATCATTGTTTTTAATACAGCCTGTTATAACAACAATGGGTATGACATTTTTATATCACAATTTCAACCTATTAAAATATCTGACCTCACCGACATGCACCAGAAAGCCAGAAGGAGTATTTCTGTCCTTTTGCACAGAACATTGAGTATATTTATTAGACAAAACCTTAACTGGGGTAAAGAGACGTGGTTCTTAACTGATACAAAACAGATTTTGGATGTCCTCAGTCATGTTTTCAGTACCTAGTGGGTTGGAGAACCTGGCAAGCCGAACTACTGCATCCGTTTGTGTAAGACAAAGAGGAGAAGCTGGAGGTTATCCATGCTATGGGTAGCCACGTGTCCACACATACTGCGCACACACAATCTGGGCAAATATTTTTAAAATTCCAGAGCCCATAGTGTGTGTGGGAGGGATGAGGGGACTCTCATGAATCTTCCTAGTAAATCCGGAGGCTTATCGAATATTTATCAAAACTTAGCAGTTGTTTTGCCAAGGGTTTATGATAGATAGAATTTAGATAACTTCTGAAAATTAGGAGTGGATAATGAAGTTCACACGAGGAATTTGTTGTTGCTGTTCAAGAGTGTTGTCTGGCACAGAGTTCAAGGGTCCTGGCCTAGTGATATTTAAAGAAACTAACATTTCACTCCAAATTTCAGCTGAGTATATTTTACACCACAGAAAAGCCAGCTTGTGTCAACCGAGTGTAACGTAACCCAGAGCACGCTACTGTTAGGTGTGAGGCTATTCCAAGGAAGCTCAGGAACTTCTGAAACATCGATGCTGGAGGACCTTGCTCGCCAACAAAGCACACCACTCGCTACATTCACAATCTGCAGAGCTGAACCAGCTACTTCTCGCTGCTGCCAACTAGGTGGCATGTTCTCTTATTGTACCTTTTTGAGCTCCTCTCATCAGTCTAGCTTCTGCAGCTCTCAGTGGCTTTGCAAAGCACCTAGCCCAGAAGGGCTGTGGGCACCAGCGTCCCAGCGGGGCACACCAGGTTTGCCCTTTAAGGGTAACCAGATGCTTTAACTAAAACACGTGCCTCTGTGGCCGGTTTCCAGAGAATGAGATCAAAGATGGACGTGCTAACATCCATAAAAGCAGTGTATATCGTGGCCTCTTTTTTCCACAAGTAAGATGTTCCCAGCCAGCGGATTATAAGTGCCATGCTTCATTACATTTTAAACAATAAAAATGAATGACCCATCTCCAGCGAGTGTCATATTTCTGGAAGGGAGGATAACCTGTGTGGTTAGGAACATGTCCTAAATCTATCTGCTCCATTAACCTTTGGAAGTTGGAATAGTTCTAAGGTTTGAGAAGCAATTAATATCTTGCAGGCAACAACATTCTTGAATGGATGACCCAGGATTTCAGTTACACCTGAGCAGAAAGTAATACCTCACCAAGCTCTCACAAAGAAAAAAAAAAAAACCTAATTTGAAAGTGCAGTGAGAGGTCATAAAAATTGCGGATTACTTTAGTTAGCCATTTGTAACAGGTAAATGCATGAGTATAACTTCCTGGAGTCAGGGGAAAGGTCTTTATGATTTTTCCAGGGTTATGAATACATAAATAACAATGGTCATTTAAGGAGGACAGAAGCTTTGGGATTAACCTTTCCACACATTTCTAAGTAACCTGTTGACCCAGTAAAGGATTTTTTTTTCTTGTTTGCTCGCCACATCAATCATATCTATAGGAGATGTAAACATTTCACCATCTAGTTCAAAATGAAAACTAGAAAATAATCACTCGACCTTTACAATTAGTTGTTTACACTCAAGCTGCCTTTCGGTAAACGTGTTACTACAAGAATTCTTGTGTAAGAAATTAATAGCTTTAGCTACATCATGTATTTCTCCCATTTCAGACACAAGTTGATTCTCCCAGGCAGGTTTACAATGACCTTCCTCACTGCCTGAGGTACAAGAAATCTCCTCCCCACTATGGCATCTCCATCAGTGTGGGTTTAAACTGTTGGTCTCTCTAAGGTGGGGTGTGTTCTCCAAGAGGTGCACACCCCTCCATGCCCACATCCGAGAGCAGCTCCCCACGCACACACCCCCACAAAAGGCACCTCCACGTCCCCAGTCCAGGGCTGGCCACTGGGCAGTGGCATCATTAGTAACATGCCTGAACATTAACCAGGATGAAACCATGGATATGAAATTAGATATCTTCTAGCAGCCTTTGCCAGTGCAAACTTCAAGCCATGACGCAGAAGATACTATTTTTCTTTTTAAATTCCACAACGTGCGAGTTTGCCTGAGGAGAGGAGAGGCCCACGTGATTCAGGCTACATTACTGTGTGCCAACATCTGGAGTTTACAGATAACTTACAAAGCTTTCCCACGCAAGTTTTCCAACATAAAAATAAAATTCCTTGTCCAAAGTGGTCAAATCAGATAACTAATCCAGCATCCCATGAAGACAGCCACCAGTTTCCACTGGCATTGGGATGGGCCTTTGTTGCCTACCAAATATTGAGTAAGAAGTAATTAAACTGTCTCTGTTTAGACACTGCCTCACCCAGGAGAGTTTTGTTCAGGGTTGATTTGTAAACACAGCTATTATTTATAAATTGTGAGTCAGATTGAGGGACACAAAAAGCTCTCCACTGTTGCTTTAGAGGAGCCTTCATCATCTAGTAAATAACCAGTGAACAACGTTTGTTGATCCGAAAAGAAAATCGACTCCAGACCAATGGCTCCATTATAGTTACAGAGAGTATATTAATCTCCTAATAACATGTCAAACTTCCTTTAAACTGGAGGAATTCTGCCTCTTTCCACAAGTGCAAGGGATTCTTCCTGGGTTTAGTTTGTTCTGGTTTTGCTTACGCCTTTACAAGGTAGGCACCTAATTCAGGTGCTCAATCACTTTCCCCGAGGCACCCACCTCTTCCCATTGGCTTTGTAGAGCACCCAACTTTCATCCCTGTGAAGGATGCCCACCTGAAATTGGGGTCCAATATCACAAAGCATTCAGCAAGCAAAAGCAGCTTACGGCATTGCCACCCCAACCGTCCCTCGTGTTGGACCCAGCCCCGGAGCTTTCCATCCCTCCCATTCAGCTGCACTATGAACCCTATCAAGACACTGGTCCAAGCTGGAAAAAAACCCAACCATTTTTAAGGCCAAATTATTTTCCTCAAGCGACTTCACAAAGCAGCCCAACAACTGCATTGGTCTACCAGAGAGGCCAGCACACAACAGCGAGATAGAAAAGGACGGTGGAGGAAGGGGAGGCAGGAGCTGATGAAGCTGCCTTTGCCCTTGCAGCGTCCATGCACTGACTCGGTGCCCCGAGCAGCCTCAGCACCCATCAGGTGCCGACAAGAAAACCAGTGGGATCAGTGAAAGAAGCACCACTGAATTTAGAGGGTTCTGGATAAGTAATTTTGAGTCTAAGCTAATTAAAGCAATGATCTGGCTCTTAACTTGTCATGTCACTGAACTCGTGCTGCCCACAGCCAGCTGCATTTATGGTATCACATAAATTGCAGTATCTACTTTACAATCAGTCAGGTTTATCAAAAAGAGTAGGCGCGGTATTTGGGATATAATAAGCACCAAACACCAAACTACCTTTAATTTGTACATGCATTTTCCATGAATACATATGGAAATAAGTAAATCAAAACCTAAGTGTAATTACCTAATCAGCAGTGCCACCACTGCTACTTGCAAGTAAATGCACATCCAAATTCAAAGTAATCAGAATGGAGATTTCAGAAATACAAAAATCAAAGTTTGCAAGTGCACGATTTCACAGCGCAAAGGCATTTGCAATGTTTACCTTAATTATTTTTGATTAAAATACTAAAATATCACATATAACTGTAAGTATCAGTTTAGTAAACACGGCACGCCACAGCTAGTCAATCTGAGTGCTACTAAAGAGTTATGTTTCTATTTGAAGAGGAGAAACAAATAGGCATAACAGACATAAATAAGAGAATTTATTTTTCTGTAACGGATGGCTAAGCACTGGTATCAGAGATACTATCAGTTCTCTTCCATTCAGCCCCAACAGCTTTCTTTAAAGCCGTCTCTGAGCTCTTTGCAATCGTTAGTGGCTTTTGAGCCCTATGACATTCTAGAAAAGCAGAAGGGGCCGCACCTACTTCATGGGGGGAGGCGGCTGCAGCAGGCGGTGGGCTGTGCACACTGCCCAAGGTCAAACCAGAAATCTGTGGCCGAGATAATATGCTGCATGACTTGTACCTTTTAAATAAAAATTAGCAAATCTCCAGACAACTTAATTTCTGCCATACCCCAACCCCGCTAACTCAAGTGAACTGCGTTGAGGAAAACTATACGTGTCTTTCTCCCTCACATCTGCCAGCAAAGGAAATGGGGTGGTTATGCAGAGAAACTTAATATACCGCATTTTAGACTATTTTGAAGATGGGTAAAACGTGGCCAGTGACTACCTTACTGCTTCCTTCCCTGAAGGAACCCATACCCCTCAAATTCTACATAAGGCAAATTATTTGTTTATTTGTTCTAGTGAAAGAACTTTCTTTCACTGTTTTAATAGCAATGGGGATTTCTCAGCCTCCCAATTTAAGTAATTTTTCTAATATATTGAATATGGAGTTACAGCTAATATGTCTTTGGTTTACTGTCCCCACAGAAGCTGAACAGGCTCCTGCTGCTGCCCCATCCAGCCAGGACTCGGAGCCCTCCACCTCTCAGAGTCATCGCTGCGGTAGTAACAGAAATGGAAAAGGCTGAGAATTTACCTTCAGCTGCTGAGCTGCAAACTGTGGAAGGAGCAGATATGCTTCCTGTGCAGCCTCCCCCGCGCCGGGGGCAATACCCTGGGATTGTAAGGCGTCAGTTCGGGGTACGGCCCTTCACCTCTCCCGGCGCTGGAGCTCACCACCAGCGCCCAGCACCGCCGGGCAGTGCCGCAGCCCCCGTCCCTCTCCTCCTTCCCCCCAGGTTTCCCTTCGGCTTGCAGTGGACACCACAGGTTGTATTTCAGCCTCTCTTCCAAACAATCACGATTAAAATCTTCCTTAAGAAACAAGCCTCCCCCCGCTGCACACCTTTTCCTCTTGATTGAGGGATGTGAAAAAGTGCGAGAGTTGCCAACGCTGAAAACAAGCAGTGCCTCTGGGTTAACACAACATCGGAATTCCCAGGCGTTCAGGACTTACATTCAACTCTGAAAAGGTGGAGAATGATTTCAATCATCTGGTCCATCGCGTCACCAACTAATACTTCATCATAGATATGTTTCAAGGAGGCCAATAAAAAGAAACAAACAGGCTAACGAGCTAGAAATTCAGCACAGTGGGGGTAAAAAACCCAAACTCCTTGCCATGAGAGTGCAAAACTGGATTCCTGGTTAATAAAGCAGATGCTTTTATTAATGTCCAGAGAACAGCTGAAGTAGGGCAATAATTGGCAGGGACTGACCTTGGGCTAATTTGAACAAACCAAATTCAAAGGAAACTTGTGCTTTCATGAAGCACCTCTCTCTCTATTCACATTCCTCTATCCCGAGCACTTTTTTTTTTTTTTGAAGTATACTATGAAAGGATTTGAGGTTTTGACGTTGTTGAATTGTTTATCTCTAAAAACCAAACTTTTGGGTTTTGCTTTTTTCCCCAGAATATACACATTGCCAAAAGTTCCCACAAGTTAAATGACAGAATTGTCTTCAAATGGCAACAGTACCAAAGCTTACTGCTAATGAGTTGCAGATCTGCATCATAATTGAACATCCAGATTTCCATTTACAAAAGAAGGATGTGGTCCACAAGAACAAATAACATTACAGAGCCAAAAAAATAATAAGAAGAAATCTGCAGAGTCGAGAGTACAGTAAATGACATAAATATCAGCCTAATTGCTGAAGACACGACGCATGAAAAGACTAATCAATATGGCCAGTGTTTCATTCTTTGTCTGACTCCAGAAATGCTACGTGGTGATATCAGCTTTAACTGTACAATCCCCGAGAAATGTTTGCGATGGCGTTTTCACGCTTCTTCCCCCCTTTAAACGGCAAAGTCCTTGGGAAGTTATTTTCATTCTCCCAAGTAATAACGCACGCACACACACAAACAAAGAAGACAGGGGAAAAAAATGACACAAATAAAAGAAATTAAGCTTGCCATAATGTCTGTGTTTCATGTTAACAGGCTCACTGTCCTGCTGGGTTGTCCATAATACTCTATCACAAGCACTGTCAGGGGCCCATGCTGGGTGGCTAATTAAAACAATTACAAAGACAAAGAAGGTATCAATAGCATTCCAAGCAGCAAACAAAGAGATAAAGTAGTGAAGATTTAAATCATCAATGGTTGATCTCTCCAGGATAGTTTTGATGTGGGGACCACGTCCCCAGCACTCTCTCCCCTCTCAAAACCAGGGAGCTGGCTGGTTCACTTTGTGTCCCTTCATCACAAAAGGTGTGGGAACGGCTGGTTCTTTAAAAGTAGTTTCTAAAAATTGCGGTGAAGCAAGGCTTTACTGCTTGGAAATTTCTGTCTTGTAAACTTGGAATAGTTTCGTATTCGGTTTTACAAGATGATTTGTTTAAAGCTCGCTAAACAGATTACGGCTTTTACCCATAAAACCCATCTCTTTTCTACCAGCGATTACAGGCATAAAATAGAAATGCTTCAGTTTTAGTTCTAGGTTTTCACAGGCAGGAAGGATAAACATATATCATGGAGGGAATCAATAGAAGGAGAATAGATGGCTGCATAAATTAGGCAAGTTTCTCAGATTCTGTTAAAGATTTTCCCAAAAGTTTTGATAAAGACAATTCCAAGGAGCAGTCGATATATAGAAAAATGGTAAGCAATCTTCAAGTGTTTGCAAGCCAAGCTGTAGTAAGACTTTAGACAAACATGCTTACCTTGATTGAGGAGTGTAAACAGTAACAGTTGTTTTTCTCATACACGAAAATAAAGGCAGCTTCTTGAAAAGGGCTGTTTCATTTCATACAATCTATATGCTCCAGCACAAAATGTTACTTTACAGAAAAAACACTTTTCAACAAAAAGCTTTTGTTATACTGATTTAGTTATCTACAGGACAGTTTACCCAAGGCTTACTTAAAACTATAGAGCAACAGTAGTTTTGTAGAGGCAAAAAGTTATGTGAGTTTACAGGAGTTTCATTTGCTAAATTAATCACAGTAAACCAAAGAGCAGAGCTGGGTGTGTCAGCTCTGTAAATGCATTCTGACTTCCACTCAGCTGTTCTTTTAATCATCAGGATAAAGAGCCAAAAACTCCAATTAGCCAACAAGAAACCTTGAGGGGCAATGACAGCTTTTTCTGATTGCTTCCTCTGATGGAAGAAAAGTGATTGGGAATGCAATAGTTAGAGAGAGATGAGCAGCTGAAATAAATAAGTAAATAAACTGTTAACATGGAAAACAACAAATACAGACCATTTTTCTTAAGAACTGTGCCTTCAAAAATGTCTTTAATAAACTTGGAATAAAAACATGCATTAAAGTGTCTACATAAATGTGCAGTTTCCCTCCAAACAACTACTGCAACTGTTATTATGAAGGAACAACCACCCTACCCACGTTTGAAAAATTAAAGACTAAGGATGGTAAAAGAGGACCTCTGTTTTTAATGGATCCTGACAACTCTGTAGACAGCCTGAAAAAACATGATTCTTTGTGAAAGAAGATCGTAAATCTGATTTTCACTGCAGCCTCTGTTTGTGTACATTTTTGTATGTGCAATTCTGCATTGATGCTGAAAGATTCCCATAACAGGGAAGAGGGAACAGAATGTAGTTTTATAGCTTATTAAACACATTTTTACATGGGGAAGATTATTGGTTTTATTGCCTGAGTATGCCAAAATGTAATGGAAGTAAAAAAGACACAAGCTCTGAAGTAGGCTACCAGAGGAACTCTCACAATTTATTTTGAGAGAACTGAATGACAGGTAAGGTCTGTTTGACTTTTTAACACATCCAAAACTTAGTATGACATTCTGAACAGGTTTCAAGAAATGATCGTTGTTATTATTCCTTCATAGCAAAAGCTCCATGAAACCTCTGATTTCTGTTGGGAGATTTCATGCTAATTTTGTAGTAACTTCTACATGAACAGGATATGAATAACCTGAGGATTTTATAAATGAATGCCTCTCAAACATCAGAAGAATTAAGCTGACACTAAACATTTTTACTACAAGCTTCTTTGCCAAACAGAAAAAACACATTAGTCTTAACACAGAAACATAAGCAAACAATAAGTTCATTTAAAACCTCAAAAGTTTTCTCACTGAACTGAGCCTAATTTGTTATCCGGAATCCAAACCCTGACAAAACTGGCACCGTTTAGATTTTATGGCAATCATTTTGCACAGCTCCAAACCAACCTCCTTCCAGATGTGTACAAGGATTATCGCGCAAGGCTGTTCTCTTTGTAAGTTTGACAACAGAAGATGATTTCAACAATTTCTGCCGGTTTTGTGTCCCAGGGTATCTGAGGAAAGAGAACAGAAAATGTGCTTCCTTATGTTATCATGGGTTCATAGGTACCTTGTAGTCCCGGTGTTCCCAGCCCATTGGTATAAAAGCTGCCGATGTCCTCACTTGCATGTTGTATATCTGCCTCCGTTGACCACCTATAAATCCCACCACTTTAAGCACTGCTCCCATGTCATCACGCTGACTCCCGGCATTGATCTATTTATTCCGTAGTTGGTATCATGAAAAAGGGAAGCAGATTAGGTTTAGGAGTAAACATCAAGTCACTGAATTAAAGTGGGGCGAAAAAAAAAGGAAGATTTGCTGGCCATGTGTATGTTGTATATTAAAGCTGTTGTTCCCATAGCAAAATCTTCCTTTATACATTCCCCTGTGCTTTCCTCCCTTTGCCTGGTTTATGAAGTCTCTGTTGGCCATTCTGGTTGTAACATGGGAAACATGAATTAGTTTTCCTAGCTATAAGTTGCAGATATTAGAAAAATTACATCATACAGCTTTCTGAAGAGGCTCCATCCACTCCATTTTCTGAGAAAAACAAAACTTGTCCCTGAATTTTATTAACCAGTGCAATTGCTTTTAACACATCACAAAGAAAGACAAGGACTTTAAGCCCTGTTTGTATAATAATGGAAACACTGTGGTTTCTGTTCGGGACTAACTCTTAAAACATCACATCTTTTGTCTCTGGCCACCAGCAGTAGCTATATAATCCCTGACCCACAACAGTGCTCTGTAACACTCGCCTTGGCTACTGTCTAAATTCTTGCCAAGTTTTTCATCATATCCACAGAAGAGAGGTTAAATTCATATAACTGCTAACGTCAGTTCATACAACTGCTTGTAAAAACTCCTTAGTCAAGCATGTAGGTCCATTTTGTAATAAACATCTGAATCCAGAGTAGACTGTTAAATCTCCCTCCTTGTCTCCATGTGTTATAGTCAGAGGTGCAGTCACCTATTGCTCAGTGCTTGTAGAAACTGCAGTGAAGGAGATCTGGCTGTAAGGCTTCCCTACAAAAGTTTCTCAGATTTGCTGCCACTCATTCACTAGGAAGAGGACTATATACAACTGTGAAAACAGCCATATAGATATACATTTGATAACTCAGATTGTTTAATCTCATAGGCAAAGGGGACTGATTCCAGAAAGGAATTAAAACATTTTAAATGCTTAGCTTTTGGGGAACTTCTTGAAGCTTTTCTGAAAGTTTTGGGAGTGTTTACAAATCCCTTCTTTCATGACAGAAAAGCAAAACAGGATACTGTATTTATGCTTTTATTTGTTTTGGTTTTATGGAGATATACATGAGAAGTATACAATACGCATAAAGTGTGATTCTGTGGCAATTTTCGGAAGTGTTAGAGCTGGGTGCTCAGCTCCTGTAGCAAGTTCCTTGGCTATGCACGTAACTTTATGTTGACCCAACTGATTTTTCAGCGTGCTGCTGGGTCGAGCAGAGGGTGGGTGAAATGGCCATACACCATTGCCATGGTGTGCGACCCTTGGAGCCCCTACTCACCTAGAGCTGCAAACCACACACAAGACTAGCGTACATCAAATTACGTTCACGCTATGCCTGCTTCATATTTTTCTGAGCCACACACTATTTAATCTTACAAGGATTAAAATACTCTCACTGTGCTTAATGCCTGATAATTTTCCTTCAGCAGGACCAGTCACTTGCCAAATGTTCTTGGTGGCAGAAGATATCTGAACTACATGACAGCAAGAGGTGGGGAAAGAAAATGGAGCAATTCCAGATAAAAACCTGGCGCAGTTAATACTTGACTGTTTGGGAATTTGCCAGTCAGCTTCAGAGATACTCTGCAGATGGGAATGAGGGCTAGGAAACTGAGCTTCTCTTTCAGAAGAAAAGTTCCAGATCTGATAAATGAATCAGCTGATGAGCCGCACCAAAAGCCCCCTGAGCAGTACCCCAAACACAGAGAACCGTACGCTGCCGAAGCTTCGCCTCTTGGTGGGCTCTAACTGAAGAGTGGCTGGAGCCAGGGAGGGATACGGGGCTGCACCCCAGCCACCTGATGAGAGCAAGCCCTTGGACTCCAGCCCCTGCTTCTAGGACTGTTTCTGTGTCCTATCCAAAGATGGTTTTACCGAAATCACAGAAATAGAGCAAGGCCAGAGAGCAGTAACTGTGTGCTTTTTCTCGTGAGAGAAGAGGCTGCCTGGCGCTGGGGCACACACAGCACACCGGTTACCGCTCATGATGGATGAACCGCATCTGAACCCCTTGGGACAGACAAAGGTAGAGGGCACGAACTATTTTCTCAGTAATGGCTCTTAGCAATAAGGTATAGCAGAGGAGGGCAGAACCACATCTTTTGGCAGCAATCTTTTAAAGGAAGAGTGGGAACCCTCTTTCAAAGAGCAAGACATTTGTGATGGTTCTGGGCTTTCAGTTACAGGTGAACACAGGTACGCCACTGCTGGCCTCCGCAAGGCATTCGGGGTGTCCTAAAGTTGTCTTTAGCATTTCCTATTGGCTTGATTTAGTGCTCCATACTCAGCACAGCCTTTTTCATCCATCCTGTTGTGGGCTGCTGAGTTTTCTCCTTGCAAACAGCAAGAGTCTTGCACCTGTCAGCGCTTGAAATCTCATGCCAGGGCATCACACTAACTTCACAGCCTTAGGGAAGAGGATTGGATCTGGCCAAACATCCAAAATTCATTTTTTCCTGCAATTCCAGAACTCCATGTATATTGCTGATACAGTGACAAGTTTTCTGACTGTGTAACTGCTGTGATTTGTTGTTCCTCAGGCCAGTAAGAGTTTAGCAGTGCCTGTCTAGGCATTAATTGCCTTGGATCATTTCAAAAGTCAGAGCATCCTCCTAACAGAATTTCTAGGGAAACAAAACTAAAGTTGCTAAATAACATAAGAACTAAAGCTGCTATGTTTTAGACAATTCTAATGGACGTTAAATTAAAAATTCCCTAAGAAATAATACCTTCTGCTTTTAATAATAGCTTCAGAGTTAGAGACCTTTTCTATTTAATCAACCTGCTTAAAATTCTTGCCTCCAGCAGGAAAGAATCTCAATCAGAGGGAGACAAACATTCATTAAGCCTTGTACAATAAACCTGCTCTGCAGCTGAAGTGCTATTAATATCATTTTACAGAAAGAGGAAATGGAAGAATAGTGAGATGGGAGTAACTTGCTTGGGGTCACAAAAAGGTTCATGAAACCATGGTAGAGTAGTAAACCTTGAATCAGAGACCTCTACTACAACCCAGAGCCAGCATGCCCTCTCTTACTGTGCTCTCCATGTTGCCTGGTGTTTACTATTCATTACTTTTTTTTTTCCTTTAAAGCAATAAAGTTTATCAGATGTGAATACATTGTTTTCTTGAAGATCTAAACATTTAACACTAGTGCTTTAAAGTTTCACTCCACTACACTAAAGCTATTCTTTTTATACTCATTTATTTTCCTAATTAATGAGCACTATTAAAGAGGTGTCCAGTCCTCCCCACTGGCCATAAGCTTTCTTTTCCCCAGTGAAGATAACTCCGAGGACCCCAACAGACAGCAGCTTTTCCTGTCCTGGCAACTCTGTGCCAAGATAAGTGTGCTATGAATCCTCATCAGGTGAAAAGAGACAAAACTTGAGCTGTAGGACGATGGCTTTGCCAATAGGACTTATGTCACCTTAGCTGCTAGTATGTGACTCGTGCTTGTCCTGTTTGCTGCTGGGAATATACTGTACAGGAACAACAGACGTGTCTTGCAAAAGCCACTGGTTGACTCCTATAACCGTTTAAAATAATTTTACTGCTAAGGAAGTAACATGCAGATCAGATCCCAATTAATTAAGCATCTGTAGAATCCTAAGGAAAAAAAGTTTCTATGAGAGGGGATAGAGCAGCTGGTAGAACAGAAAAAAACCCCAAAACAACAGATTAACAGACTTGATAGATTTTGTCAGATTTGTACTTCAGTAAAGTATGCTTTAATCTTGGGAAGTTATACTATATTTTACTTATATGAATAAGATATAGATATGGAGTTGTTCGTACTATGTTATACTGGCTGGACAGCAAACAGTAGGTTAGTGCAAAGATAGCTTAAACTTCAGCATCTGACAAAATATTAAGAAAATCACTATCGGTTTTATAGAAATACAATATCTATTTAACAACTGTAAATATGGACAAAGGAGCTGAAAGATAGAATATTTTTCCCAGTTTACCCTGTATTTATTGCCAGATGCTCAGGGGACATGCAGCACGTCTTAATGCACTAGAGTAGAAATTCTATGTTAAATTCTAGCCTTTGTAGTGCCCAAACGCTTAACAGAAAAGACAATTCTGGCACCAATCCCAGCTATATGGATGTCAGTATGATGGATGCTACAGCTATAATTTAAAGATTACTGGAAGTTGTCAGTGATCTCTCTTACTTTGGCAAAGTTCAGGATGGCACCAACACGATCTGAAACAACTGAGACCTAGAGAATTGGCAGCCCAAGGCCTGGCACTGGTTATCATGCGTCAGCTGGCTTAGTATAGTCTTATCCCACTGCAAATGTAAAAGGAAACATTAATTAACACTGTTTACAGGGGCTTACACGCGTGGATTTTACCACAGATGTGCCACTACCCAGCCTTGCAGTCAGTTACAGCAGCCTGGTGGATAAGCAGTAAGGTTGTACCGGTCTTTGGCTGACTGCTCAAGGCTTATCCAGGCACCCAGAAACCTCCCTGCAGCACCCCGCAGCACCAGGAGCTGCAAGGACCCACTCCGGGGCAGGTATAAAGTAGCCCTCCTACAAAACAGTTTTCTACCAGCCTCCAATTGCATCCATCCATGCACATGCAATGCAAATATCTCAGTACAGACATTGAAAACCATCACAGCCCTGTTGCCAAAAGAAATGCATTACAACCAGGATTCCGCTCAGGCAAAGGCGGGAGAGAATAAGCAGACCCTAGAAACAAGCAAAGAGGAGGCTGACGCCACAGAGGGGTCTTCAGCAACTCAGTGCAAGGCAGGGGGAGATCATGGAGTGGTGAAAAGAAGGGAAGGTGAAAAAAAAAGGAGTGAAAACCACTGAGATGCTTAACATAACCCTCACAATAAAGCAGGCTTTCAGCTGGGGCCTCCCACAAGTACTATTTGATGCAGCTCGCGCGCTACGAGCAGACGCACGGCTGCTGGTGTGCAGAGCGACTTCGTTTCCCAGCACGGCGCGCTGCGGGTCGCTTCAGTGCTCGCCTTCTCTTCTTGCACTACCCATTTATGTAGGTTAGCTGTCCCTGCAGAAGGAAATGGAAACTAAAAGGACTTTTAGTTGACTTAATTAATGCCTGTAACACTAGCCAATTGACATCAGCACCTTGTCTGTCACTCACTGTGGGAGGGGGGAGATGTGTTAAAAATAACAGCCTATTTCCGCTTCTCCAGCCCCAGCTCTGCCGCAAACCAGCAGAAAAAGCCAAGGCCAAGTCAGTTAGTGACATCTTAAGGCTACTAACAGAACTGGCTGGGTAGTTTATTGGATGGATTTTGTATTATACAACAGAAGAACCAGTATGTTGCTGTTCCTCAACAGAGTTTGAAACGCCTGGGCATTGCTTGGTTAACATGCTGGTTACCCAGAGACTGATGCTGAAATATGCAGCTTACAAAGAAAGTTCAATTTATTAAAAAAAAAAAATATCTACATTTCATTTAACAGTCTTTCTACTTTTAAAACTAAAAACAAGTGCCTCTAAACTAAGCAAGCATGGATGAAGGAAGGGAGTCTCCGACTCTTCTCTCATTTTTACAGGGAATATTTGCAAAGCCCAACTTCAGCCTCATGGGTTTAGTTTCACTGCGTATCAATGCAGAGGGAGAGGCTCTTCCAGTGGGCGAGTCAAAGCTGACGCTCCTCTGACTCAGCCCTGGAGAAAACTGTTTCCCTCCACTGATACGGAGCAGGCAGGGTGTGATTAGCCTCATTAGGTGATGGCCAGCCTTTGTGACCATCCCCATCAGTCTAGATTGCAAAGTTATAAATGGAGTTTTAAAACAAAAATGTTTTGAAGTGATTATTTCTTTTACCTTCTATTTGTAAGTCACTAAAAGAGTAGTAGGTGCTTTACAAATACAACAAGGCCACTTTTGTCACCCTAAAGCAATAATTCTGCAAACTTCCCATCTGCACGAGGACTCACCGATATCAGCCACAACTAATATTTGGCAGGACGTTCCCTCCCTGAGCCACCCCGTCCCAGGGCTCGGGCAGTGAGCCGAAAGGCTCGCCAAGGTAGTTTCAAACATCACTGCTCCCGGCTGTCTGCTGCTCTCTCTTGGAGGCTGCTGTTTCCAGAGCAGAAAACTTGCCCTCATCATCCCGCCTTGCAGCACGGCACAATAGCTTTCACCACCAATAACAATGTTATTTTCTTTAAGAAGATGAATCAGAGCAGCAGCAGGGCAGCCAAGTGCTCCATACAACTACCTCCAGCTACCAGCATGGTACCTCTGCCTCAGGAGGTAACAAAAGCCGTACGGCAGGGAACATCAGCCTCTTACACGGGCATTTGCTCCGTGACTGCTGTGTGCAGTAAGGAGGGACTGGGACTGGAGGACGCACCTAAAGACATAACTTCAAGGGTGGTAGCAGCTGGTATATACATATAGAGAGAGAGCGAGCGTGAGAAGGAAGGTGTACCTTCTCCAGCTGTGGCCATTGGTCAAAGCACGCTCGCCAAGGGTGAGAAGCAGCTGGCTGCTCCTGCGGGCATTACTCAGCCTGGCCTTCAGCTGAGGATGGTATGAAAAGAAAACAAAGTACCGAGTACTCCGCAATTATCAATATAAAGGCACGGCTCTAATTCCTATGGGAATAGTTATGACTGCAAAGAAGAGGGGGGTCTTCAAAAGTCACTGTTTATATATAATGTATAACATAGCTACACCTCAGCAAAACAAGCAGTCAAACCCTTTGGAGAATTCCAGCATTAAATTACTTCCTCCAGTCTCAGAGTACCATAATTTATGTGCAATACAGCCGAGAGAATTCAAAGAGTGAGCTGTCCTGGGGGATGTTTCATTTCACAGCCCGTGAATTCACACGGAGGCAGAACAAGCTGGTTAAAGAAAGAGGTTCCCCTCACTGAACAAAACAGGCTCAACACCTGCTGTCTGAGGGCAGCTTCACTTGCGTCAAGTGCAACGAAACTTTATTCACTGTTTTATATACAGTACTGTCTTCAAACCACCCTTTTAAAAGCTTGACTGACCTTTGCAAGCAATTGTGATATTGCTTGCTTTATACGCTGCTTATTTAAGCAGTTTAGGCGAGACAGGCTATCTGAGTGGCTACATCCTGGCTACGGTCTCACACAAAAAAAGTATGATACATTTGAGTAGCTCATCCATGGAAAATATAAGTCTTAATGCCTCTCTGTGAGACACACCTTTACCTCCTGTGGTATAGGTGGTGTTTTGGGAGCAAGAGTTCATAGGCTCTATGATCACTGACATCTAGCCACACAGTTATGAGGGTATGTACTAAATCACTGAACACAGGAGAATATCAGACTTCCTATGTAAATATGAGTGAACTTGTTCTTTAACTTTTACTAGAGGTTTTATTCATTATTTGCTTGATAAACTCCTACGAGAACCTCCGGCACCAAGCAGGCTGGTGACTTGGTACAGCTGTCTAGGCTTCTCCACTGGCATCACGAATAAGCATCCCTAAGAGATGTGGGAGTGCAGACTGAATTAGCGTTTTTGTGGTTGATATATGAAGTTCCTTATTTAAATAACTGAGATGGTTACTCTCATCAATTAACCAAACAAACAACATACCCCAGTGTCTGATCCCTTTAAGCCACGGCTAGATTTTGTCAGTCAAGCCTGTTGGGACCTCTGGCACGCAAATGGCAAGTCACAGTGTTAGTAGAACCATTGACACACATTTTTAATACATAACTACTGTTGTTATACATAATCAGAGCTGATAGAGTTCAGCATAAAAAGGTATTTTAAAGTGCCAATAAAACCACTTAGCTTTTACAACACACTGCGTATACTCCATTCCCCCCCCCCCTTCCTCCAAAAAAGCTTTTCTTTTGAACTAAGCAATTTATATATTGGGTCGGTGTTATAAAGTAGGTATTTATAGCAGATTTCAATGGAGTGGAAGCTGGAATAAAGGCAACTTGCTTTTAAATGCAGCACGCAGGCAACTTTGCATTGATAAGATTATCAACTGTTTGTACATAGAAGATGATGTGGTCACTGAGGGGCCTCATTCTCTTTCTGTAACTGTAACCCAAATTATTTGCTTTTCTAACAAATCATTTATACTTCAATTTTTCTTAGACTCATTCAATGTGAACTGAGCAACTTGTTCAACGATTAGGAGCTGAACTAAAGAATTTAGCTGATAACACCACACCGTCTTCTTAATTTAATCCTTTTCTTTCCAAAAACCACAAAAAATGCATCACCGGGCTCATGATAAAAGCAACTCTAAGCTGTATTATCACTATAAGATGATCACATACACAGACAGTTGGCCATAACTTGTGCTTTGTTATGCCTCAGGGTTACATTTATCTTGGAAATCAGCTTGGTATTGATGGCATAACTCATCAGCGATGCTAACTAGCCCCTTACTGCCAAACCGCTCTCAATTACCATAGCGATACCTTCTTCTTTCAGACAAGCTAGCTCAAAGAAGCAGGACAGGGGGCACATAAAATTAGTGAACACCCAGATTTTTACCAAGCATGAATACATAAAATTATATACAATGTTTAAATGGAGCATCTTGAAAGTTAAAAGGAACAGGGATTAAGTTTTTGGGAAGTCCCCTTCAAAGAAATTGTGCTTTGTAATTGTTTTCCACTAATAACGATGCAGAAGGAAAGAGAGGAAAATTCTTAAGTTTACGGTACAGTCTATATGTCTAAATATGAACTAAAATAATGTGATTTAAAGAAATTAACATCTTTATAACATGGATAGGTACAAACCAGAAAACCTTTTGATGAACTGGCTTTTCTACATGAATTAATACTGCTTTAATGAGGAGTGTGTTTGTTTATTTTTGTTTGGTTTTTAATACTTGCTGTTAGTTATCATAGTAAATAGAAGAATCGTGTGTGGGGGTCTAGTTTTCCTCCAAATACAAAGTATTTCTAGTTAACAAATGCAAAAATTGAATGCATACAATGGAATGTGCAGATGCACAGCAAATAATAGAAATTTGCACATGCAAATAGACCAATTATGCATGCATGTGTCAATGGCTTGTGAAACAAATATTTGAAAACCTATCCCAGAACAGGAAACTGGCATGTCAAAAAGGTAAAAGAAAAAGTAAAACAATCTTCTTTTTCTGTTTTCCTTTGTATTACTGCTAGTTTCTGTACCAATCATATGCCCAAGCATGTTTTAACTAGGGATCTAACATAAAGCCTGGTGAAGGCAATGGAAAGATTCCTCCGAAGTTCAGTGGCCACATGAATAATATATTCAGAGCTTAATATAGACGGAACTTTGTATTTCTGCACATGGACCCTTTAGAGATCATACCTCTTCACATAGACTGGATTGATAGTTGGATTTATTATTAAAGACTCATCTTCACGGGGAGGACAAGAGGATTAATTCAAATCTAAATACTCTGCTGCAACTGCTCTGCACTAGCTGATGTTCAGTAACTCTACAAAGAGCCAGCTGGGTTTTCGTCCCCAGGTCACTGTCTCCGCACGGAGGGCTTTCCCTCAGAACACTGCGCCCAGCCCTGCGCCAGGAATCCTCCACTCCTCGCTGCTGCCAGGTCCTGCCCATCTGCTGCCTGCTCCCATGACATCAGGTACATTTACAACTGCAGCGTCTGGAGGGGGTCAGGCTCAAAAAAATCCTGCAGCTTGAGTTCTCTCATGGCACAAGCCTTTTCATCATGGGCCTTTTCAATGCTGTAGCCGGTTAGGTAGGGTCTGCTGGCTGCTTGGCTTTGTACATCCTGAGTAAATAAAAAACCAGGGGAGTGAATTCAGCAGGGGAAGGAGGTGTGGGTACATATCCATTCTTGTTAAACATGCTTTGTGCACTTTTCTTAATTTTATACTGGAAGGAGGATATGATTACTGGGAGGGGGGCATCATTGTTAATTCATGGTCCTGCCCTGTAGGACTGAAGGACGAATAAAAGGCAGGTGGGCTCTTGCCTGGGTTTGATACCATTTTACTATGGTCAATGCTGTAGTCATGGCTCTTAAGGGAGCTTGGGATTTATTGCGGAGGATTTATAGAGCTGTGGAAGTTTAAAAAAAAAAAAAAAGAAAAAAGAAAAGAAAGGAGAAGAAAAAATAAAAAGACAGGCTTAGCTGACCTTTACTCTATTACACAGGAATATTGTGCCATTGGAGTGGAATTTAAACCTAATCTAAACAAAAGCATTCTCCTCCTGCAAAGCACTCGCTATCGAGAGAGAAGTGCAAGGTCTGCCCCTCTCACCTTCCCTATCTGCAACATTTCGGCTTCAGCTCAATGCCCAGAGGCTGACAGGTACTGCTTACTCCTTCACGCGGGCACCGAGCATGGCTAACCAGCTCCATGATTAGGTTGGAGACACCTGTACGGTTCAGTTCCTACCAGGCTGTTGGTTTCATTGCTACATATGGGTGAGCTGTGCCAGCTGTTATTTTGGCTGCAGTCGTACAAACCCTCTCAAGTCCATAGACCTTACGTAGATGATTTCAGAAACTGATATGAAAAAGCAGGTAAGAGGACAAGGGGTGTTTTTTGCAGAGTGTGCCAGTCCCTTGTGGTGGCCCTTGCTCAGGATAAACACCTTTTCTACTACGTCTTCATCACCAAGTATTCCTAATTCTTTAGCTTCCTATTTTCCTTTGAGATAGACAGACTTTCATTCCTTGATCTCCAGTTTCTCAATGGCTTCTACGCTGAGCATTTTCCCTTTTTTGTGCCTTATTTTTCCTTCCTTTGAAAGTCTGGAAAACGCTGGACAGTGGCTAACTGGTATTCTTGAGTGTTTGGACAGTTGAGTACTATGCAGGAGAAAATGAGCAGTGCCTGTGGCTCAGTTTCCATGGCAACAAAGATCAAAAACCAGAAAAAGGCACCTACTCCTAGTTGCCGAGATGTTTTTGGAGACGAGGAATTCCTCGTCCACCGTTTCTCCCATGGGCTGTGGAAGCACAGCACAGGGACCAGCAGCACTCATATTGACGCTTGGCAGTGGTTAGCGACTCAGTCCGAGAGTACACTTTGAGATTACAGCTCCCCTGCAACATATTTTTGCATGAGACAGAGAGGTAGCACTACTCACTGACCGCAGTTTCAGAGCACTTTATGTAAGCGTGGGGAGCAGATGGTGGGGTTGGCTAACAGGGCCAGAGCAGCGGTTGCATCTGTAACCCCGCAAGCAGTTCCAGTGGTCAAGGACTCGTCGCTGACTCACGCAATCAAACAGCTCAAAAACACACTTAACCATTGCTATGTAAAGAGTCCTGAAGCACATTAGAAATGGAACAAGATCGTAATGAAGTAAGAAACTTGAGTTGGTTTTGGACAACATTTTATTTCACTAGTTTTCTGTTGTGAATAGCCTTTCCCCAGGGTTCCTGCCAGTAGGATGGCATTAACTGCTTGCTCCGTCCTCAATGACTGCTTTCCTCTCTCAGTGTGGTGCGGTTGGCACGTGAATAGGCCAGTGACTCGGAGAGTCCTGAGCAGTTCAGGCAATGAAGCCACCAAAGACGCTAACTGTGATCTGACAGGAATGTATAAGGAAAGGATAAGGCTCAGGGAAAGGGTGAAAGAGGCAAAGTGGCAATGGCAAAGCACGTGGGCTACTTCTGCAGGGTCCTCCAGGCTGCTGCAATCCAGTCATTCTACAGCAAAGATGACAAGCACATCACGGCTGAAGGAGCTCTCAGCTATGCAATCCTGAATGTCCTTTTGTTGCCTCATCTGTTTCCAAGATGAACGTCCGGTTGAAGCCTATAGCCCCCTGACCATGCCAAAGTCCAGCCAGCTCATAAAAGCAATGGGGCAGTTGGCCCGTTGCTGGGGAACCAGACTTCTGCCATCTTCATTAGCTTTATCTTCATGCCACTTTGGTGATTCTTATAAGGTCTGTCAAAGCCCAGACTCCACCTTCACCCGTCCAAGCAGAAAGACCCAGGGCCAGTGCAGCTCCCCTTCCTGTGCCCGAAAGGTAGAACCACCCTGGTCCCAGCAGGAGCCGCAGCACCTCTCCCATGCCGCTGGAAAACTGGTGGCCAGCCATCACGTCTTCTCACACCGATGCCACCTGGCCTGCCACGAGGTTTTAGTTGCAAATGTGAACTTGGTTTTCCAGAGAACTTCTCTGCTGTAGCTTCATCAAAAGACTGGCTTTACCCCGGTGGCTTCAGTGCTTTGAACTTTACTCCTGAATCCAAATGAAGCACAAATGGGAGCCATTGACACTATACTGAACTTTTAAGGCTGACACGCTATTTAGCAACTTATTAATGCTAGATCTTTTGAGGAAAGTTTTCACTCACCGTCCACTCTAAAGACCTTTGTCAAACTGTAACCATTTTAATTTTACTACAATTGCCCCTGGAGGAGCTGGTGAAAGTTATACCAGCTGTACATTTATTTTACTGTTTTTACCTCCCTTTTTTCTGATCATCAGTCTGTCAAGGCTATCAAGATTTACATTTAAATGTAAAACTGGACTGTCCACCAAATAGCCTTTGAAGCTATTAGCTGTGAAAGATAATCAATTGGGAATGGGCCCCTGCAGAGCACTTTTCAAGCAGAGTCATCACCAAAAAGCAATTTTGCTGGCAGGCTTTTTTTTTTTTTTTTTCCAAAGGAAAAAAATCACCAACATCCCTATCCAACTAAAGTTATATCAATGGCTCATCTACATGATTTTACAACAAAAGCAAAATTTAACATTGTTTAGGCAAATTGATTCACGTGATAAATTCTGAACATTTTAGGAGGGACTAAGAAGAAGGATTGGCAACTTTTTCATAATCCCCCAGCAACTATATGTACTTAGAGAAACAGAATGATCCATTATGCCCAGAGATGAGGGAAAGTGCTACTATTTAAGATAATAAGCCTTACATCAGTCTTGTAAAAATTTAAAAACAAGGTACATTTTTATCACCTCTTTAGCTTTACAACTTTAACATGGCATCTTACATTGCTGTTTTTCTAAAACTATGTCATCATTTATAGTCCCTTTCGTTTATCAGAATAAAAAAAGCTTGTTTCTCAAAGAACTTTAATCTATTAATTATGACTGCTATGCATTATGCGGTTTAGCTTTATGCATTCCTGTTCTTTCAAATTTACCTTTAGGCCATCATGAGATGTGACTATCTCCAGTATCTATCTAGGTATTTGCATCTCGCTCATCACTGAGGTATCCAAGTTATTCTCATCCTCACAATATACTTCTGAGGTGCACGTCACCTTCTCCACGTAGGGAATTCAGCAGCACTACTCCAGTGAAAATGCATATTACTAATATCATAATTAAATATGGCCAGCAACAGTGAGCAGAGACACAATTTGGAAGTATGAAGTTGTGATCTGTGTTAAGAAAAGGCGGGGGATGCATATTTTCTTTCAGAGACTGACATTTAAAAAGGTGCAAATACAACCACCAGGCAGAACGGGGTGATGGCTCGGGGCTGGGAGCCCCACGGGGAACGCAGCCGACCTGCGTCGCTGGCCTCGCTCCGCCTCACCTGGCCCAGGGGTTCCCAGTCTTGATAAGCTTCCTTTTTGTGATCAAAAGAAAAATGATAGAAAATTGTCTGAAAACAGCTCTGATCAACAGGGATATGCAGCCTAAGTCTGCTATGTAGGGCCAGCCTTTATTTCCAAATGCTGCCTATACAGATAGCACAAAGATTTTAACAGCTCTCCTTCATTTTGAAAGATATGAATGGGAAACTCAAGCTGAAAACGTTGGAGGTTTCTCCAAGCTTTGTTTTAGGTGTCTCTCACATCAGGTTTGATAAATTGAAAGACATTCATGGCATAACATGTTGTTTCATCCAGGAGCACAGGAAGGCATAAATGCATCCTTGTATCCTTAAAAAAAACCCAAAACACCCCCCCTCAAAAAAACCCCAACCAACCAACCTCCCTCTACAGGTCCTCAGATAATTATTTCCCAGATAATGTTCACCCACTCTTATAACTAACCAAGAGAGCTTTCACTTTCAGACATTAAAAGCAAGTTTACGTGAGGTCTGAAACTAGGAACTTCGAGCAATCCTCACAGCACCTCTGCCAAAGTTGAATGCGTAATAGTCCATAATGCCTGTTTCTTACAGAGGCAAACCCAACTCCTGAAGCTTATGGAATAAATTATCGGATATCCCAGGTCACAGAATTCAGTGGCATTACAACAGCAGACCCTGAACATGCATGTTATTTGTTACTCTAATGGTATATAGCATTAAAAAACCCCAACTTTGCTTTGTCAGGGACTTTTTTAGTTCCCTACAACATCTAAAAGATGAAAGACAGCCATGTAACCAAATACTGTCTATTTTATGAGTCCTTCTCCGTGTCTAGCAACTGGAATAAAGACAAAGGCAGAACTGGATACCTGAGAGAGAAAAGAAAGCTTTTCCTGCGACAGACTTTTAATTCACAATGATACCTGAGACATTATTTTCTCAGGTCACTATAGAAACCTTTATCACCTTATGAAAGGTCATCGGGATAAGTGACAGGAGACAGCAGTTTCTCTTAACAATATTGGTTTCTCTTCTTAAAATTTAAATAACAAGGCTAAAGGTTTTCCAACTGGAGACGTAAAAGGCCATTAGTGTATCCAGTCAATATTCCTGAAATTATAGGATAGAAGCCTTTCCATGGAGGACGTGGCAAATATTTTTACTGACACCAGAGCACCGCATTGCAAAAAGGACGACTGACTATACTGTGACTGGAAACACAAGCAACTACATGAAGAATCAGAAATGCAGCATAAAATAAATGTATCTAAAAAAGAAGCCTTTCCCCAGTTGTTCGTAATCTAGAGAAAAATGTCTTGGCATGCTTCTAACATTTTTAAAGAACAATTTAAAACCCCACAACAGAAGATACTTCCCAGTGCAGTCAGATCGTAATAGCAATAAATAGCTCTGCCAAAATGATTGGGAAATATTCTGATTATAATTTTGTAATTGCAAAAACCATGTGTATTCAATAGAAGTTTGGTTTTCCCCCAGATCCCAAAGGAGCTAGCTTTGGGCCAAGTTCTGCTTGCTTTTAGGTCTCATCTCACGTGAGGACTTGATCCCATTCACTCATCCAGGAGCGCTTCCTGGTGCATCTGCATAGCCAGTAACCCCCCCCTGTGCACAGGACAAATTGATGGTGGTTTTGAGCAGGAACCTGCCATTTTGATGCAAATGACAGTTAAAGTGTTTATCAAAACCGCATAAAAGATACCAGCAACCCTGATAGAGGGCTTAATCCAGAGTGCCGCTGGTTTATTGTTCAAACTCAACACTGCGGTGTCCTTCTGGGGACATTGTGCCGGAGCTCACGCAGATAACTGCCACACCGACACACAATTAAAGGTGTTGAAGGCAAATTTTTCTTTGGACTTGGGATTTTTTTCCCTGCTGTGTGTTTCTACCTCACAAAACCAGAGAAAAGCACATTCTAGTAGGTCTTGCTGAGGATAAGTTCATGTGATACTTGGGCCTGGTTTTAAAAAGCAGTGTCATGGAGTAACAACAACAAAACCAAAAAAAGTTGGGAAAGATGGAAGAGCAGGGGGTTGCTTTATTTGAAGTGCATACACGCTATGCACCACTGCTTGCTTAGTGTTCTGGCTAATGTTCTTGCTCTGTTTAACCTCATTTCTTTAACCAGTCATAGAGATTCATATTCACAGAAGAGGGAGGACCGTAACACACCGTAACTCGCAAACGGGACTCCACAAGCAAATTGTGTAAAAATTACAAGCCTGTGCAGAGAGCAAAACCTGCCACGAACGTGTTGAAGGAAGCTAACTGTGGAATATTTAGTTTTACATTTTCCTCAGAGCCAGTTCAGAGCAGTGCAGTGTAAACATCATCCATTTTGTAACAAGTGAGCAGAAGCGAGAAGCGCTCCCCAGCAGCAGCCCGGGCAGCCGGGTCTGCTCGCTCTGTGCCACATGTGCACTCTGGGGCTCAGTGCGTACCAGGGAGGGCTTGGAGATCCCCGGGCAAGAACAAAATCCATCCAAATATTTTCTCCTGGAAAGAGACAACTTGCTACAGAGCTCTGGGGCTATGGCAGAACTCTAGGAAGGTATACGATTTATTTACCATGTGCTTGAAAGCAAGCAAGCTCTACAAGAGACACTTGTTATGAATTACCATGCTCTCTCAAGGGATAGTTCTGTTGATAACATGAAGAATGTATTAAATGAATATCAGAGATTAAAACAATCTGCTTCTGCCAGCTCCAAAACACAAAGACCATTACTGTCATACACAGAAATAAAGCTGGAATATTGGAACAGAAAATTGAAAAAAAATCGCCCCACTGTTAATCTTGGTTATCAGCTGCCTTTTTTTTTTTTTTTTTAGGGTGGAGGAAAGAAGTCTCTAGATTGTTCACTTAAACATAATGCAATCAGCTAAACAATGTTGAAGAAGCAGCACCAAGCTTTGTCTATTCATTCACACCATTTTGTTATCTTTCCTGTTTATCTTAGAAGCACACATAGGACCAGAATGAAGGTTAGTCTTTACAATATGACAGATCTACTGGTTTCCTATTTTAGAAGGTAAACAAGCCTTTTTGTGAAACTGAAATGCAGATAACAGAGCTGTGTAACGTTAAGTGTGACATTAGATTGAACATGAGATTCCTGGCCGTGGTGGTGCATCCCCTGGGTGCAGGGCTGTTGGCCAAGTGCAAATACAGATAAATTACAATTCAAACCATCAGTTTTGTCAAAATCTCTCATTTTGTATCATTCTTGCAGTGCACGACAATTCTGAAGCTGCAAACTATGTACAGATTAAAATTAATTAACAGGGAGTAAAAAATGATCAGTTTAACATAAATTGTGAGATTAAGTTCTGGCCATAAATCTTCTTCACGGGATCTTAACAGTAGAAAACGTTGGACTTTTTTTTTTTTTATTTGTTACTTTTTATCTTAAATGAAAGTAAGATTTTCACAGCTAAGCTTTTTGTAACTTCTTATAAAAGTGGATTTTGAAATGTGTTTATCCGGCAAAGAGTTAAAAGCAGGGAACTGTTTAACAGGAAACAGCATCAAGCAGAACAGGCCGCGTTTAAAAGTTTATCTAGATCTCTGGCACCACCTATAGATGACACCAAATACTTCATGCTCATGAAACCCCGCACGCAGAGCTCATTTATACCAACGAGTATATGAAAATTAATGTTACCTTTTAGCTGCCAAACTGTAGTACATTTGCACTTACAAGTTTGTAGGCTTGGTACAATTTTCTATACCCGAAAGCCTGCCTACCTTACCCACCAGTACCAGCAGGTAGCCTAACTATGTCCAAACTTTTATCTTAAAAATAAGACTACCACCCCTTTTGCAGTAATGTACAGCCACCAGCTCTAAACCCAGTGCAACACATGTCCACCAGCTCCTGTCCCATGTCCCAGGCAGAAGTTTCTTGTCCAGCTGGCGCACTTGGAAAGCTCTATCACCAGGGTCTCTGACATGCAAGCCCCTCAGCTGGGATACTTAAACTCTCTACCCATGTGGCTTGTAGAAATAAGAACATGATTATCCTTAAGATCACCAGCCTTCATAAAATCAACCAGCAGGAAATATTGGGAAGATGGCATGTGAGCAAGCAGACACAGAGGCAGACTTACCAGTGACAAAACCAAGTATGTGAGCGCAGAACAATTTAGATTCTTTGTCTTACAATAAAGGGAAAATCTATAGTGACTGGTATTAAAACCTAGCTCACCAATGGACTAGTTAATGCTATTCAGAGACCTAGCACAGGTTTTGAAAGCTAAGAGTATAATTTGCTATCATCATTTGTGTCACTCAGTATCACAATTGGGAAAGAAAAAAAAAATTACCTTGGTTGTAGTTTACCATCTACTTTGCTATGTTAACGTAACCGTTTGCGGAGCAGTGCTGTTACAGCACGGGACCACTGAGATGACCTGAAGGAGCCCCCCTCCCTCTGCAGGTCAGACAGACTTGAACTCCAGCTGCATTGAGCTTCCCCTAGCTTGCTCTCCTGCAGCTCCCTTGTCCATCACACATGCCACAGCCTGGGCAGCTCAGCCCCGCCAGGCACTCGCGCTCCCCAGAAGCATCTCCTCCCCTGCAACGCCAGTGCTGCACGTGGTCTAAAACCACTGCAAGCTGGGTGAAAAATGTGTATTTACTGCTACAGGACTGAAAGTGCCCCATCTTTCACTAGTGTTTACAGTAACTATTGCCCCAGTGCACAGAAACACTGTACACAGCCTGACGGTTTAGATCACGCACATATGTACGCATACATTTGGAGATGGGTTAATAGTGAAGAATTGCTACTATGCCATGCATTTTAATTCAAAGATAGCAAAGTGTTTGATCTACGCTGCTCCAGTGATCATTTACAACCTGGATATCAGGGACCACATATAGTAAGATCAAGCACTTACCTGTGATGCCTTTTATCTTCCAAGTGCTTTACAAGTAGTTTCAACACAGTTGAAATGTAACGATCAGGTCTATGCTATAGGCACAACAATGAAACATGACTGGAGAGCCACAAACCAGCAATGCCAGCGTTAAAATTCAAAGTATCTAGGCTTTCAATTTATTGTTCTCAATGAATGTTCTGCAGTGATCTAATCTAGTAAAAACTTCCCGCCTACCTCTAATTTATACAAAAACAGGTGTGCTCGGTGACTTGGAACTGGGTCTTGTCAGCTCCTTAAATCACCTATCTGTAGGGAAGAGATAATTAACAGGTGACAAACCCGTATCACCAGAAGAGTTGGAGAACAAGTGTAGGAAATAATAAACCCTGAAATACAACCGTCAGTGAACTTAAAACTTTTGCTTCATATTTCAATGCAGCATGGGGCTAGAAAACAAGTCTTTAATAATGCCTTTTTAATTAAGCATTTATGAAGTTTCTCCCTCTAACTTTTCTGATATCCACAAGCGTCAGGCACACTGTCAGACAGTTCAAATCAAACTCCAGATTTTAAAGCCAAGATTATTTGGAAGGGTTTTTTGTTTTAAAAGAACATTAATTTAGAATCAAGGATTAGGAAGGCAGAAGAGACATGGATCTCCAAAAATACTATTTCCCATAAAGAATGCAGACAGCAATACTGGAGCATTCAAGTTTAAACAACCCTTATTTCAACAAAAAACAAAGGTCACATTTTCAAGAACCACCTCTGCGACCGTACTTGTGAGTTATGATTGCATTTTCCTACTCGTCATTGTAAAGCAGGAAGCCTTACACTGCACATAGAGTACGTACCACACAGGGGGAAGGAGCAGGGAGCACCCCCACATACACAAAATACAGGCTGTACAAGCTAAAAATTTCAAGCGTGAGGCCTATTCAGAAAGTGGTCCTAATTATATAATCTTTGTAAGTTTTCCAAGCATGTTTCTAGAACATAAAGCAATCATTCAATGTCTCCCACCAGCAAATACTGTGAAATTTAACTTGACTTTGATTCCCCAAGAGGGAATCTTAGAGCTGGTTTTGATAACAGTCTCTTTTCAGTCTTCATGTATGTTAAAAATTGTCCTTGGGATGCTGTCTGGCTGTGAAATGATCTCTGATTTTTGCAGATCCAGGCACCTACAGAGCTGTCTATTTTCCCAAGTTGAGAGTCTGTTCTTTAACTAGATAGTTTGGTAGTGAAGGTATTATTAGCTACCACAACAAGAATGCTCACCAGCTAGGACTGTAATATTGCATAGTTCAAAATACAGCCTAGAATTCATTCATTATAGAAATGTGCATCATCCTATAATGGTAAATTACTGTCTCATTATGATCCAATCTGAATTTATGCTAGAGTTTCAGACCTTCGATTAGAATCTATTATTTTTTTATTTTAAATGGAACGAGTTCAATCTTTTCCTTTTTCCCCTTTAACTTGAACAGAGCCAAAATGTAATGCACTTTTACCACCCATGCAACTACAAACAGGCAGCATCAAAATAAAAACAAAATTTAAGTAGTGTTTGTAAAAAATATATTTGCAGTTGTTTTGTTCTTTAAAACACAGGTGCCTCTGACAGAGATCACTGTGCCATATATGTAATTTGCAATAGTGTTCTTGCTAACAAAGTTAGTTATTACTGATGGACGGACAAAATTCTTTTGTTTTCTAAAAATGATCACCTGGTCTTCTGCATAAGCATTTCCAGATTAAGTGCCAGGTGCTAGCAACTTCTACAGATATTAAGGAACAAGCCCCCTTAAACTTTACTAGGGCTGCATTAGACCCAGTAGTAGACATTTCTTAGGGATCAACAATCAGCCAGGTGCAGTTAATGCATACATAGCATGTAATTGAATCAGACTTCACTTAAAAATACACTTCAGAATGGCTTGGACTATTACCTTTTCATGTGTGCATGAAAGAACGAGTCTGCTGTGAAGGTAATTCATCGTAAGGTGAGGCTTTCTTATTTTAGCCAGCACAATACAAAAATCATATTCTGGGAAGCTTACTGCTTGGTGAAATTGCCAACAGTTGCTTCAATGCTCAGATTTTACAAAGAACACAGCCTCCGATTTCAATAGAGGCACATAAATATACACATCCTCTTTTTCACATACAAGATGTATGTTTCTATGTACAGACAAGTAAAATGTGTAAGTGGAAGGTATTTGGCTTTGTAGGACAAATCCTGCATTCACTTATGTCCTATGCATTTCTGCTGAATTCAGCACTGTCTCCGAGATTGAAATTTGTTTAGTACTAGTACTTTGCAACTAATCTGGTATGGAGTCTGCTGGACACAGCAAAGCTGTATGGGCTCCACTTTGAATGATAGAATAGGTTTGCTTAGGGGCTTCTGTGTGAGAGGATGAAGAAAATATAGGAGGAGGGGGAGCTGAAGTGGACACTGTTATACTCTGACCCCCATCACTAACCACAGTCACTTCTGTTGCTCCTTCTTGTATCAAAGCATTAAGGCCTTCTAAGTCAGAGCAGCTGATTCCAGAGCTGGTGATGAAAGCTTGGTTTGCTGAAGCCTCATGACTGCTGACAGAAGCAGCAGGAATCAGAGTTTGATGTAACGCGCTTCCATCGCTTTGGTCATGGGTTGTGAGAAGAACTGCCGGTTGTGCCACAGGCCCTGCTTCGCTTTGAGATATGGGAGGTGGAGGCGGTGCCAACAAACTGACCTGGCCCAGCAGCTGCAAGCGGCTGTTGGCCGAGAGGTCTTCCTGATTCTGGCTAACTAATGTAGGAGGCACGACATTCACTGATGCAGCCTGAACGATACTGTTAGTCTGAGGGACCTGGTGACCCACGATGATCTTGACCCTTCCCTCATTGTATGGAGAAACCTGAGCAGCCTGAAGTGGGACCTGGAGGTGACTGACAGTAATTGGGGCACTGGCCTGCCGACTGGGATCCATCTGGAGCTGTAGAACAGCCAGTTCATTATTTTTAGAGCCATTATACATACTGTGCTGCTTTTTATGACTCCTAAGAGAATCTTCTCGGACAAAGGAAGCGTCACACAGGTCACACTTAAATGCTTTCTTGGCATCCAATTTGGCAACTTGCCTGGAGCCACCTTGCTTTGGCCGATCTCCTTCCTTCTTCTCCACCGTTTGCTTCTTGGTCTTGACTTTGTCACCATGAGCTTTCCTCACATGAGTTGTCAGGTTGCTCCGCTGCTTGGTATCAAAGCTGCAGAATTCACATTTGAAAGGACGATCTTTGCAGTGAATTCGCTCGTGCACTTTCAGAGCTGCCTTGTTGGAGCAAGAATAGTTGCACTCTGAGCACTTCACTGGTTGTTCAGGCTGATGAGTTCTTATGTGATGCCGGAGGCTTGTTTTGTTTCCACACTGAAAGTCACACTCTGGACACTTGAGAGTATTTTCCATGCTGTGCTTGATACGAATGTGTGATTTCAAGTTTCCTTTCATGGCACACCGGACCTCACAGAACTCACATTTGTAAGGTTTCTCACCAGAATGCACACGCATGTGCCTCTTCAAGTCTGAGTTGATTTTAAATTTAGCAGGACACATCTGACATTGGAAAGGAGCATCTCCTGTCAACAAAAAACACAGTTCAAATTACAGATGAGACACCAAGATCCATTAGAGAGGCCAATGCTATAATGAATTATGTACAGCTGACTTGTTCTAAATACCTGTAAACTCCCAACATATTTTCAAGTTGTAGAGAACTTTAACGGCACAGTATTTACCACCTGGTCGGACATACTTGTGTGCAAACTCTCCACGAGCACGCCTGCCGACATCTGTTGCTTTTTCATGTCTGCATCTTAGATATTCTCCATTTTCAGTTCATTTTGTGGGTAAAACTGTTCAGTGTGCTCCAGAGGAGCGATGGGAAGTTTCTCATTTGTCCCTCTTTAGCAACAGTATATCTCAACTAGTGTTTAGTAAAAATAAACACTGTAACTTTAACAGCTGCTACATTTCTGAACAGTAAGAAAACAACATAAAAACATCCATGTCTCGGGTTTACACTACGGGATCTACAGGAAGGCTTGTAGGTTAACCCTAAGCCTAGGTAAATGGCAGGCTACTGCAGAAACAGGTGTTTAATGGGCACCAGCCTTACTGCTCAACCATATAGTTGAGTGAGATCAGCTGACAAGAAAAACTGATCACTTCTTTGGCCTGGTTCATGCGGTGCAGTACAAATACTATTGCTGGCACAGGAAGGCAGTGGAAACTGTTGTCCAGAACAAAAGTCCATACCTAGGTCAGTGTCAGGTGACTGCACAACCACAGCATTACTACATTTATGGGGGGGAGGGGAGGAAGGAGGGATCACAGCTACATAAATGCAACTGGAAAAGACAAATGTGAGACTAATGAAACATGCATGCCAGTCTGTGACTCCGGGTAAATGTGCTTACACAGAGAAGTAACATTAAGCTTTTGTTTTCCTGTCATTACAGCAACCAGGTATTTGCCCCATGTAGCACACCTAACAGTGTTCCACAGATCACTTCAGGAACATCTAGTATCAGTTTGTATTCATGCAATATCAGTTTGCATTCATGCAAACAGGTACATAAAATATTCATAAGTGCCTTTTTTTTTTTTTTTTTTGAGAGCACAATGCTGATCCAGAAACCTAACAATGTAGTGGAAAGTTAGGTCAAATTCTTAACTGAGAAAGCATGAAAAAGGAACACACTCATCTGCAAGATCTCTGTAAGCCTATTTATGTCAGACTACCAACAGGAATAACTATTTGAATTGCCTGGATCTAAACCACTATTTTGCATTTTCTTTATTTGCAGGCTTGTTTCATAACATGCATGACCAAATTAAGCTGTAGCTCTGTTTAGTCCATAATCAATTCCAGGGTAAAGACCAGTGACTCCATTCTGAAGTCATTAAAAAAAATCCAAAGCAAACCTACCAACCCAACTAAATATGTATTCACTTTTTTCCTTTAATCTAAATATGTAGTTCTCTAAAGTACCTGAGCATGAAGTCTTTAGGTAGGTATTATTTTGAAAAAGTGGAAGAATTGTGTTATTAGGTTCTAAGACACCCTTGGTGGGGGAAGGAAAAAGACAGTGTACTTAGTTCAGCAAGCATTTATCTTCTTTAACAATCAAACTGCAAATGGCTGATTTATTTTATAAGTTAATATTTTATAGAGTTTGTGATAGCTGTATAATTTTGCATAATTTGCTTATCCAGCTGCATATGTCACAGGTTTAGCTGCATATTTTTCAAATCAAGTTGTGGCCTACTGTGCTAATCCATGTATCTGTTTAATAATTGAGATACATGGTGTATTATCTATATTAAACAGATTTTATTAATGAAGATGCACTGTTTGTTCATCTAGTTTATTTTACAGTCTCAGCTGCACACTCAGCTACTGAATTTTTATCTACTTTGCTGATGAAGGCACATTACATATTTCAATGACTTAATTTTCACATGCAGGGTAGCACAATTTTACTGAATATAGCAAAGTATGTTGGTTCTGTTTATTTAAAGAGTGGTCCATTACTTACATTTCTGTCCATACATAATCAACACTGACAGAATATAGCTTAAAAAAAAAGTGTGTCTGATCCTGGAATTAATAATTGTAAGAGCAGTTTTACTCAAATTAACAGGAAACTGATCTTTAGATGACTAGTTCAACAAGTAATGCTACGTAGATGATCTCACACTGAGCAATGTAGATTACACTCACCTTCTAGAGAATGACTAATTGAATTCCAGTAAGTAATATATTCTACATACCAGTCTTACTTTTCCCCTAAAATTGGCTGTGTGCGTAACAGCTTTGTAACCTAACGAGGATGAAATGTTTACTTTCAAAATTCTTGTGCCTCCTTTCAGTGAATCAGAAGTCCTTTTACAAAAGAGGATTTATTTTTGAGAAATGGAAGTGACAACAAAACTACAGACTTGAATTTTAGCATAATTCAATTGCTTAAGGGACAACAGACTGATCTGCCAAAAAGAAGGCAGCCTAAAAACCATTTCCAACTACTGCAATATTTAATGCCACAGAAATCTAACTCTACTGGAAATACAAGAGAATCATGATCATTCATAGGTTCTCCCACAGCCAAACTGAGAGCATACATGCCCCTGTACATAAATGCAGAAGTACGCACACTCTTATATGACATGGGGAAAATGCCATACCATATTCTCTGACTAGCGTGTTTACTAACAGGTAACTTCTCATAACAACCCATACTATTTTGACTGACCATCACATCTTCTTACAGAGCAATAGAAAGAGGGAAACTTGTAAAACAACTGCCTGACAGCCCTGCCTGTTCCATCACAGCAGATTTGTGAAGTATAAAAGATTATTTTCTGCTAGAGACAGATTGGTTTAACCCTCCTCTCCTTCACAATGCACAAGGGATTTATTTCTTTTATCTACTCAAAATAAATCCCATCTTGCACACATCTGAACTAATGTTGTTTAGTACTTGAATTCAGAATCAGATGTAGGACAGGTTCAAAGCTAATCTAGTAATCACTGAACCATAACCACCTTGCAGCTAAAATTCACAGAACTAATCAAATGTATAAAAGACAACACAGAAACTAATCCAGTACCCTGGATTAGATGAAAAACAACATACAAAGACAACTGTACAAAGACAACTGTACAGCAGTATCTTCACAGCAAATCTCTTCTAGGAACAATCTATAAAAGAAATCTGATTAAAATGAAACTTAGGCAAATAATTCAAATATAAAATGATACAATGTTTATAAGCCTGGAGGCTAAAGCTTTTTATCCATAGAGCAAAAATGGTATGGGCAGAATATAGTTCTGGCTGCTCATACTAAATTGTTAATGTCCATCAGTCTGCACATGGAAGGTACCACAGAGAAAGGTTAAAAAAAAAAGTAACTTAAACTGCTAATTACTTGCTAATTTACTGATGCAAGAAAAATTGAATTATGCAGCTAAGGTTTGCATTGATGTAACTAGTTCAATTATAAAGTAATTTTGGTGTTTCTAATATAGTGGACCAGAGCTGAGAGACACAGACAGGAACCTAGATGCTCTTAATCAATCAATCAATTAGATCCTTCAGTTCTACTGGTTTACGAACATCTAATAGGCAGTTTCAAAATCAATACAGAAGAAAATCTACCAAGAGTCAGATCTGTCTTCTGATTGCTTCCAGGTATTTTTAGTAGAGCTGTATTGCCCTACTAGATTCTGCACTCAAGAAATTCACAGAAGCTGGATGCCTAGGTGCTTTTGAGAATTCAAATAGGCCCCAAAATCTTCCCTATGACCTTCAAACCTTTACAGACCTGAATTTTAATATAAACTTACCTGTGTGGGATCTGAGATGTACAGTTAGCTGACTAGAGTTGCGGCTTGCATAAGGACAGATCTGGCATTTAAAAGGACGCTCGTTGGAGTGAATGCGCTGGTGCTTGTTGAGACTGCTGCTGTCAGCAGCTGCATAGTCACAGTGCTTACATTTGTAAGGCTTCACCCCAGTATGAGAACGCATATGCATCTTCAGCTTATCTTTACGACTAAAACATTTGTTACAAACTTCACATTTATGGGGCTTGTCTCCTGAAACAAACAGAAGAGCATCAATACATCAAGAATTTTTGCACCATAAAGATGTTGTTGCAATAAAAAAAAAAAAGCACACACTAAACACTCAACAGAAATGGGGCTAGTTTTCAAAAGCTGGATGTTGGATTTCAGCAGCCATCCTATCAGCTAAGAGCTCTTCTATGCTCCAGAAGGCTGCATGCACAAGTGCAACGAATTTAGAAGACCCTTTGGAACTTTCTCCCTTTACAACTCTGAAATTGCGGTTTAGGGGGAAGGGAGGTGAAATGTTGGAATCATTGTTCCATACGAAGAACAAACTAGGTTTATGTACCACCACCACACTGCACCTTGATAAACACATGGTCTGCACCTCAGAAATTTAACTGTGCCTTAAATCGATGCACAGTCTTCATGTTTCATAGCTGTGAGTGGTAACTGCCCATAGTGGAACATGGCTTACCCAAAAAGGGCAATTCCCCAGGCACAGAGAACTACAATGCTAGAACGTACAGACATACGTGTACATCGTATCTAATTTAACTATAGATACATTATTTTGTAGGAAAATACCTTTTGACAAAAAGCCAAAATGAGGAAAGCAACCAAAAATAAAATATAGCAACTATATAAACCTGTGTGTGTTCGTAGATGACGTTCCATATCCTTCATACCATAGGAAGTCTTGAACTGGCAACCTAAAAATGGTAAGATTAAGGTCCTTAAATTCAAGGAAAATCTAACAAAACAATAAAAATATACTACCATATTCTGGGCATTATGTTTCTTTTCAAGGACATGTTCTTTAAAATTCAGCATTAACAGAAAACAAATTCCCTCTCTTGTTTACTCACATCTACTTAAAATAGTGACCAGCTTACCTATGAACTTGAGTTTTCTAATGCTTCCCCTAGGAGGCAATTCAGTCTCTACATTATCGTTTTCTGTGGGCTTTGAAACAAATTCTCTGGAATGTCTGCCTAGGATTTGAGATGCTCTTTAGAGTACACAGGGGATGCTGGGGGAACTAATTAATTCCACGTATGACTTCAAGTTAGTGCAACTGGGAACTCAGGTAACAGCTCACCATTCAGGAATTCTGTCCAAGCGGAAAGCACTACAGTTTTAGAGCACAGAAATGAATGCTAAGCATTTGAAATGTGCCTTTCAAATGAAGGCAAGCTTACAAAAAGAGACTGTAACTTCTGCTACCATTAATATGACTACTCATCTACATGGCTGTCTCTGCACATGTTTTCTGCATATTTCATGGTTTTTACTCATTAAGGTCTCCAAATACTTTGGTTCAATCCATCCTTATAAAAATGCTAACTGACCAAAGACAAAACATATAGTGCAAAATGCATGTATAATATTTCTCATCTACAGTGGCAGTTAGCAAAAAGGTAACAAGACTCAAGTCTAACATTGGCCTATGCCCACACCCATAGCAATGTCTAGACGCAAACCCAATGCAGCATTGCCAGAGTATACCACAGTATAGCACCAACGTCTCGGGACACGCGAAATCAATAGCAAAACTACTACTGGTATCAATGGTAGTACATCACACCCTTAGTGCCAGGTTCGGCATGTTTTAACTGCTTAAGACAGACAGAGCCACCATGCATAGGACTGTACGAAACCTATCAATTTTAAAATGAAGAGGAAAAAGGTATAGTCCACATCTTACCTGGATAGCAGCAGTTTAGTTTCTTCTGTGTAAGTGAGGAATTGGATTTTCTTGAACGTGCTTTTGGTGGTGTAGACACGACAGCAGCAGTTGGAGGCTCGCTGCTCTCACTGGGCAGGTACGTTTGATAGCCATGCTCAAAAACAAACTCTGGTGCAGAAACTAAACACATAAAAGAGCTCAATCTGAGAACATTAACTTCTCCAATCAGAAAAATCTGATTATTTTCTAGTTTCATTAATTACTTCTCTATTCTGTTTTTTCCAGCAACATTCCTGTTCCTGTCTTCCTATTCACCTGGGGGAGGGGGAAAGGAGAAAGGCTTTTCTCTCCCTTGCCATCCTGCTATCAGCAAAAATTCTGTCAAGACCTGATGAGCGACGCTGAACTTCGTACAACCCTACGTAGGCCCACTTGTCTCCCTCTGAATCCTATCTGACTGCGCTGTTCAGTTTCTTCAGAAGTTCGGTTTCTTCTGATGCCTGTCCAGGTCTTACATTAATAAAGGTATGTTTGTTTTTCAACACTGGCTGTGCTACAGCCCAAAGGAGAAAAAACCCAAATTATTTCTATGGCAAATATTGTCAAAAAGGCATCACATAAACAATTTTTTTTTTTAAATTGTTAAAAAAGTTCAGCTTCTTTCAACTATACTGTTTTTAGCTATTAGTCACAAGAATAACAGGTGAAACTATCTCAGCCAAAGTAGCAGCTTTTAAATCACTTAAACAACGCTATACCCCAAAAGGGCAGAAGGATATAACTGCCCTCATTTTAAAGATGAGTAAATATGAAGCAGAAAAATGACTCACCCAAAACCCACAGTGAGTTAAGGGATTATAATACAAAAATTCCTGGAAGTGAGCCCTGAATTCAGTTTGTTTCACTGCTCTTCCAGATTCTCTGCCCTAATCTGTCTATCCAAATTAAAGTCAAATAATTTGGATTTTAGTAAGGTCCCAGACCAAAATAAAATAAAATAAAACTATATATAGAAGGGCAAACCTTCACACACGGAACAAAATTCTAGTTTTATTTAAATGTCTGCAGGATCAGGACCTCACTTGAGTCTTCGCATAGGCAGAAATTTTGAGTAATATTTTTCCTGCCAATTAGTTGTGGGAGCAATGTTAGGGAATGCAGTGTTCTCACATAAAAAGGCCTGGATTGGCGCCCGACAGCAATTCTGTGTCTGTTTTTCATCAAGAGCACTCTTAAAAAATAAAATGCATAGTAATTTGATTATTTTTCATAAGTATTGACAATTTTAATTAGTTTGCACAAGTTGGTTATACAACACATTAGACTTAAGCAATTCTCTAAGTGAATTTGCTAATTGAGATGCAAGTTAAGTAACTGCTGTCATACCAAAACCAAGAAGGCAGCACACCATTTTTTTTTCCCTTCTTTTGCTTGCAGGTACGTGACGACTAATGTGAAAACTGTTATTTTAGCTTAGTGTGATGGGGACACACAAGCAGAGGGCTATGTAACGTTGCCACTTTGCACAAGTCGAGTGCTTTCAAGCTCCTGGTATGTAACACTAAAATACCTGTGATGGTTTGGGTCTCCGAAGCGATGGTCCTGGTTGTGGTTTGGGTCTGTGTTGATGGCACCGTTTCTTCTGACACAAACTGGACCGTACTGGTGGCCCCGGCCGCTGCACTAGTGAGCTGGCAACCGCTTTGCTTGTGCCCAACGAAGGCATCGAGGTTATTGAACTGCTGCTTGCAGATGCCACAAATGTGGATGTCGGGGGTGAGCTCCACCAGCACAGTGGTGCCGCCGGGAACTGTGGAAACAGGAGCACGGTCAAGAGCTCGTCCTGAGAAAAGGGAAATCGGTGAAGCTGCAGAAACTGGCAGGCGGACATCCCGCTGACCAGACACCCCGGCTGCGGGGGAGAGGAGCCCCTTCGGGCCCGGGGCGGCCTGGCCCTGCCTAGAGCTGCGGGGGTGAATTAGGGCACCGCGGGACCCCCGGGCCGGGGTCGGCACGGGGCTGCCGGGAGAACGGGCCGCCCGTGCCCCCGGGCGCGTTTCCCCGGAGGCCTCAGGGTCCCGCGGGGGGTCCCCGCCACTGCGCCGCGCGGAGGGCACTCGCCCAGCGGCCGCGGCCTCGCTCCACGGAGCTCGCCCGGGGCCCGCCGCCCGGGGCGGGGCGGCCCGGCCCGGCCCGGCGCTCCCGGCGGCCCGCAGCCCCTCACGGCCTGTGCGGACCGCGGCGCTCACCCAGATTCCCGGGTTCCCCCCCCAGCCAGGTTCCTGGGCTCCGCTCCCGCCTGATTCTTGCGCTACTCAGGTTTCGGGGCCTACCCGGGCCCCGGCTCAACTCGGCTTCCGCCGCGCGGGCCCCGGAGCGCGCATACCCCGCTGGCGCGCAGCGGCACTTACACTGCACGGGGCCGGGGAAGGCCGGCGCCGCCCCCCCGCCGCCGCCGGGGTTCATGGCGGCAGCGAGCCCCGCACGCCGCCTCCGCCACCTGCAAGGCGCTTATTACCGACGGGGAACCTCTCCCCCCGCGCCTCTCGGCCGCCGAGCGGGGGCGGATGTGGAGGAGCCGAGCATGCTCAGTGTCAGCGGCGAGGCTGCGGCTGCCCTCACCTACCGCCGGGCTGAGGGCTCCCGCCGCCGCCACCCCCCGGCTCGCTTTAGCACGGCCGAAGCTGCCCCTCGTTTCTGCCGGCCTCACGGGCAGGCCCCATGCAGGAACATCCCTGACGAGCCAAACCGCCATCATTAAACCCTGTGGCCGCCAACGCGCGGCCCGTGCGTTCCATGAGGCAAACTGCCTCTCTGTGGAGCGGATGGCGGCTCGGGCCCGGCGCTGAGGCGGGCGTGCTGCCCCGCCATGGCCGTGGTAGCGGGGCCGAGGCCTCACGCGTGCTTCAACCCTCCTTCCCCCAGAGACCTTTATCTTAAGTTAGAGCTGTAATTCGTCTAGCAGTGCTTGCGGGAGTTTGGCAACGAGTTAGGGCTGATGGCGGGATTAAATCTTGGGGCTGTAGAAGCAGTGAAAACTGGCCTTAAGTTTTGGCCTTTTCTTTGGGGTTATAGTACTGGTCTTCATTCAAAATGTTTATTGCTACTACAACACTGGTAACTGTGCTGAGAGCTAAACTGGTTGCACGGGTGTAATTGTCAGAAAACCCCTCTGATACTCCAGCTCTTTTTATCAATCTTCCTTTTCAAGACTTACCTTCTTACAGGCCATTTGACCTCCACAAGCCCTCAGCCTTTTCTTCAGTCGTGCTCACCCCAAATCTTGAAGATCATTTCACTTATAGTGCCAAATAAGAACCTGATACCCGCTGAAGTTACTGGAAAGCCTCTCCGTTGTTTGAGTGGGTTTCTGGATGTAGACCTCAGTGGGCATTACAGGCAGTGTGCCTCCAGGGTTGGAGAAAACTCTGTCCTATAAGATGACACCCCCTTTTTAGGAGGCATTGACATCTTTTGTGCCAGGTGTGGTTAGTGGTTTGCAGCAACAAGCTGGCTCAGCTGTTTTGGAGTGCCAGCTCACTGAAAGTTATGTTGCTTTGCCCTATATTAAAAAGGCAGCTATTCAGGAAAGACCCACGGCATTATATATTCATTGAGTAGAAAATGGAAATTTGGAAGTCAGATGGCCTTTACTTCGGGTAGATGCCTTTTGCTACTTGAATTTCACCAAACTGTAAGACACAGAAAGCTCCATTTGCATGTGATCAGTAAAGACTCGGTGTTTGGCAGTTGAAGTCTGACAGACACGTTCCATCTACGTGCGCTTTGCATCCAATTCAGGCTCCTGCTACCTTCAGACTCGTGTTAGGCACCAGTATTTCTTCTGTGCTCTGGGGAGTGCACAGTAGTGGGAAGGAAAACACTTACCTGGTGATACAGAGGTAAAGCGGCTGCAGAGGGAGCAGAATGGACTAACATGGGTAACTGAAGATCATGTAATGTGGACGAACATGAACGGGAAAAACCAACTATTAATTCTGCTTTCTCCTTTAGAGTTTGATTTGTTGCTGAATGGTTTTATAGCTGTGTAGATGTAACTGTGTATTCATTAATAAACGCAGCATAGTTTGTGTATGCACTAAACTTACCCAGAATTTCAAATGCCAGTTCATATTACAGTTGAAGTTTTATTTTCCTGGGAAAGTGGTGTCCGTTTGACATTTCCGTTGACCCATTTTGCCAAAACAATATAGCACAGACATGGGATTGTTAGGGGGCCAAGATGACACAAAAGGTGATAATCCTAGTTCCGGCCTTTGAAAGTTGCTAACTGTGTTTGATAGCATATCATAGTGCTGGTTGCGAGGATCAAACTTATCTCGCTTCAAGACCTCAGGTATATTTTAATCCAATTTTAGATTCAAAATTTGATGAACACATTAAAATACTAACAAAGAAGGAAACCAAATAAACTCCACACAATGTGTATTGAATGTAGAACATTACTAGGAGTTTCAAAATTTATTCAGAATCCCTCATCTCCCCCAAAACAATAAAAATTAAGGAATTTACATTGATTCTGGAAATACAGATGGTTTTATGTTAGCACGGCTACACAGCCAGTACCTGTAAAGCATAGCACAGAAATAGGAATATGGTTAGCGCTGCTGAGACTGTTTTGGGAATATATCCAAAAGAAATTAAATCTTAGAGTAAGAGTAATCAACTTGAATCTATTTTTCCACAGTATAGATAGAGCTGTAAGACTGAAGGCTGACTTTTAACTCATTTTGCTGTTTTTTCCAGAACACTATGACCCATTTCCAAAGCTGACAGAGTGTCTGCCTGTCTGTCTATCTTCCAATTATAGTTGCAGTCACAGGTGTACTTTGGAGTACAGCATAACTTATTTTTATCTATTTCTCCCTCGGTTTAATGCCTTTTCATTAGCATACAAGCCTGCTTGATTTGATTAGAAAAGAATAGGCCTTGTGTTTTGTTAAAAGTGAATTTTCACTTATCCAGGACCTGTAATGACAGTTAGGCAGGCTGTGTGTCCCCTTTTGCTGCCAGAACAAATACAGCAGGGAAAGAGCATTGCAGCTGTACTCACTGATGTGCTTGCTCTTTCAGACTGGGTGTCAGGGTAACAATATTTAATTGATACAGGGATGGTCTGAGGTTGCACTACTGAGTCAGATATGAATGGTTTCATGTCTGGTGCGTTACCAGCTCTTTTAGAAACATTTGCTACATTATGCAGTCGGACATTATTAACGAGATGTGTTAAATTAACTTACGGGAAAAGATTCAGAGCTAACTGTACTGCTGCAACTGGCACCTGAAAGAGGAATTCCCTCCACCCCTTCCATCATTCCTTCCAGCTGTCTTGCAAAAAGCGCTTGGTCAGTAGCAAACCGAACTGCTTAGTTCTCTGTGCTGGCAAGGGCTGAAGGCAATTGGAAGGAAAGTGCTCAGTCTGGGACTGCTCCTGTGTTGTTCTTCCCATCTCTGGTATTTCCCAGCATGCTGCAAATACAGCTCGGCTGGGAATTTTCAGGCTTTTTTCATTGGGGGAAGAGGAGGTGGGGCCAAATTAATACTTTTCATAGGGACATATGAATTTTGATAATGTCTGTGCTGTGAAGAGTTTTTCAGGTGCAGGCAGCTACATGTGGTTAAAACCAGAGAGAGAAAGGCACCTGCACAAGAAGAACCAGTAGCTTGCAATGCAGGCACCTGTGGTTCAAGTCCTTGGCCTTTTATATCTTAAGGGAATATTAACTGTCAAATCACTCACTCTCTGGGTTTTGGTTTGCTTTAGTTTTACATATACGGTTAGAAGAAGAAAAAGAAGAGTCAATAGGCACTGACTTCAACATAATGCAGAGCTTGAAATATTTAAAAAATGCCTTGTCTTTGGGATAACAGCCACCTTCAGACCCACTGCTATTTACAAGAACTCCTGACATATGGCACTTCCAAATATAATAATGTAAGGACCTGTCTTTAAAAACATGTGACTTACAGTTATATTGCCTCTTTACGTAAGACCTGTGTAGCGAAATGTTCTCAGAAGCACACAAGTTTGTGCATAACGTGGCTTGCAGAGATACCGGTGATCAAGTGCACATTTACAGTGAAAGCTCTTTGAGGCTGGCACTGCTCACTGCTTTGTGTTTCAGCAGTACTTAGCCTGATAAAGGCTCGATTCTGGCTTTGGCGTGAACATTGAAAACATCATTATTATCTTATTAATAACTAATAACACTTACAGATCAGGACTTTATTGAACAATGTTCTGGGCAGAGAGTTTTCATTTTACTGGACGAGGATTGATGTCTGAGAGTATAACACTGTACTGAGCACTTGAGTCATCGAGCAGAGCTCTGCTGAGATCACACTTGACACTATTTCCAGACTTTAAGGCATAAATCAGTATGCATGTGTAATCTTCATCACCCTTAACCTGACTGAAATGAAAATACTGCAGTGCTTCAGGCTCCCTACAAGTGCAGTGCAAGCAAACAAGGCCCAGAAAAGACAAATGTCAATCATGAGAGAGAAAGAAAAAAAAAAAAATCGGAGGCATAAAAGAAATCAGGCCTCATCAGAGCCTCGGAGACAGGCGTTCCCAGGCACTGTGCTGGACAGCTGCGCTCTTGGTGCTTTCCTGGAGACAGACATTTATGTATGACAAGAAATGCGTAGACTTGTACCTTCATGCAGAGCTTCCATCCACCCTCCTGTCATCTGAGATCACACAGGGGCAACATACCCTACCTTGCAAGCTCAGAGAAATAAAACCCAACCCAAACCTATTGAAGCAGTGGGAAGAGAGTTACCAATTGAGCTAGACAGGAGAACAAACCCTGACGTAAAGAAAGCCCTTTAAAATATTATACCATTTATTGTTTTGTTTGCCTTTCACCATAGGTGGAGGAGGATAGGCTTAAAAGGAAAAAGAATGGTAGAAACCGGAGGTATAAATGTATAAATGAACAGAACATACCAGTAAGTTGTGAAAAAACCCCAACAGTATCACAAGAAAAGAATATAAACTTGGTTATGAGCTTGTGGTCACTGAAGAGGGAAAGCTTATCTCTCTTGAAGGCCCTGGCATGAAAACATCACAAGTGAGATTGGAATGTGGCCTAGGGGACAGACAAAATAGAAATGTAAATTGTAATTAAAAATTTCAAACGTTGAAGATGGAGACAAATGAACGGTGGGTTTAGAGGAAAAAACCCAGCCAATTAAAATAACTTGAAGATTCAAAACCCAATTTTTAGCATTTCATAATTATATTGATGGATAATGACATAGACAGCAACATAAATGCACTGAGCTCAAATTAATTATGTTAAAATAATAGGTAATCTGTCTCTGTGTTGATAACATATAATTATGATGATGTTTTTCAAATGTTTTAAAATAATGTCATTTCAATTCCTAATGCAAGGTAGGGATTTTGCTGTTTAATATATTTGCTATTTATACAATATTTTCAATGTCATCACTTTCCTCTACAATAAAGTCTAAATAATCAGTTAGCACCTTAAGATATTTCTTACTGCTGTATGGACTGTAAAATAACTCAATAGGAAAATATTATTAACTGAAATAGCACATTGACAACTGTGATTAAACCTCAAATGAATACTGTAACAAAACAGAAATGTATTTTTATGTTGAGATGTCTAATTATTCATTGTCAGAAAGCAGACCTAAATCCACACAGGGGAAATTTTCAGGGTTTTATGGGGTTAACTATGCAACTATGCTTCACTGTTTTTCACACAATGGAAAAGACACAGTTATGATTAGAAAAGTTAGCTATATTGTTTCAAGATTGAATTCGGTTTCTCAGGGAATTTCTGATTGTCTGCAGTTGCTTCCGAGCATAAATTGTCCTTTACTCGATGCCTGGCAGCCTTGGTTGGTGCCCGCTCCGGGCTCAGTTACTGCGTTTGCGGGTGGAGGTGCGGCGGTGCGTGAGAACCAGGGACCAGTTGCATCGGTGGGCGCGTGTCTGAGCTCTCCCCATTTTTGTTACTGCCATAGCTGGCTGCACAGGCAGGCTGCAGAGCCTTGCGGCTTTGTGCATGAAAACGCTGTGCTGATAGCGGGCTCTGATTATCCTTAAGAAAATGTTTTACGCCCCTTTTTCCCTGAGAGTTGTGTGGACTTCAGATTTTTGCTGAATTGGAGTATCTCTGATCTATGCTAAAATTGTTGGATTTTTTTAAGCTTTGTAATCTTTTGTTTGGTTTTTTTAACCTATTATCTGCAGTTCACTTTTTTCTTTGCAAACCGTTTCTCTGCCAGACCTTCCCATCCTTTCCTCCACCTCTTACCTCTTTGCATTTTTGTTTCAATTCTTCTTTTTTTCTGAATGCAAATTGGCTGCTATCATAATCTGAACAAACTTTTAAAACAAACTTGCATTATTATGATGATGAATATGTCACACCTGAAAATAAACTAGTTAATTTGTGGAATATATTTCAGCACATTTTGTATAAATATAAAAGTACAGTAAAACTCCACTGGGATAAACATGATAACAAATAAATGCTGGATCTAAGATTGTACAGCTCCAGTCTAATATTTAGTCATTTTTATTATTATAGTTGGGTTAAAAATGGAAAGCAGCACCAGCAGAGGGACTCCCTTGGTACTCAGTGGAGTTTTGCCTGCTCCCTAGCAGGGCATAGAGGTAATTTTATTCTAGAAGCTTTTGAATGCTTTACAAGTAATAGAAACCAAGTGGGAAAAGCATATTCCATATTTTAGTTCTGACATTCTCATAGAAAAGAATATATAAAAAAAATTAAAGATTCAAAATACTTGCCTGTGATTCAGTACCTAAAGACTTTCTGGTGTTTTTCAGAATTCCCTTGAGACCTATAAATGCTTCTGAGCTAGAAGTACCCATTGTAGCTATAGTCACTTATGCCACTTTATCAAACTAACGAGCCATTGAGTGATGCTATTCCCAGGTTCAACTCTACCGGGGAGGGAAAGTAGAAAACAAAACTGAAATTTAGACAGAATGGAATTCCTAAGAGCCAGGACAACTAGAATTTATTAATTCATACACTCCAAAGCTTACCAAAAATAATCTTCTTCCTTCAGTTTTTCTCTATAAATCTTACCATCTTTCATGAAGTCTGTGCATATAGAAGAGACTGCAGAATTTCAGTACAAGCAATACCTATCAATTTGCCACAAAAACACCTTTATCGGGTTTCTTCTTCACACAACCATGGTTTGTGCAAAGGTGCATAAAAGAGGAATGTTTTACCGTCAGATGACAGTAAGGAGGACTTCTGCTTGTGTCTTAACTATTAGAGATCAAACCTCTCCAACTTTTAAATGAAAAGATTTCTTCAGCTGATGATAGCTAGATTAGCTGATGATAGATAAAAATAAAGAGAAAATTCCTTTTGTATTGTGTAATTATATGTTATTTAAGTACCATGTCCTGGGCATTGGAGCTACAGCTCCTGATGACTGCAAGTTTTTCTTACAAGAAAAGTCCTATTCTGAGTTTAGGGGGATTATTCAAGTGAGCAAGAGTTGCGTTTCTTTTTATGCTACTGTAGATTACATTTGATATTGTTAGAATGATAAACAAGTATATGAGACACTTTCTTTGTGTGCAAATTTTAATTAACTCAGCCATAACACAGAGAAGTATGACTCCAAATCTTCTTTGTCAGAAGTAGTGTGCAAAGAACTCTGCATTTGCACTGTATAAAAATATTGCTTTTTACAAAGCATTGGAGGATATTCCGACTAGAAAATTCTATCTACTGATCTCTAACTATCAAGGTATTTAGCTTGGTCAGTCCTGATGTAAAATAATAATAAAAAAGTATTTTGTTTTTGCACCACAACTTAACGCTAGTATTCTTGAACTCTGTACTACCCACTGCACAAAAAAATAATTTAAAAATTACAGTTCTTCTGAAAGAAGGCTTTAGCTTTGTGTTCATGTCACAAGATGTTGGTACTTTATTTTTTCAGGCACTGAAAAGATCATGAAAAGGGTAGCAAACATGAGGGTGTAACATCTTAAGTTCCTTTAGATAACATCTGCATGCAAAAATCACAGCTAAGGAAATACTATCTGAACTTCAACTGCTACTCATTTTCATTGTACAATTAAATCTTTATCATGGTAATATTCCCCATGGTCATATGTGTTTGCTCTCCAGGAATCCTGTAACAAATTCATTCATCTATTTTCAGGCTTCATGAGTTTCAGAGAGTGTGGCAGCATATTCACTGAAAGCAAATTTTAAATTTGCATTGGAAACTTGAACTTAAGAATTAAATTTATTCAGTCAAGAAGCAGAAACATAAGAGCATCTTCCTGAAGAAGGCAGAATATCAAATACATAAGACATATTTGCTCATAAAGAACTACAGAACAAAATGTAGCTCCACAAACTATTTTCTGAACATATATAGTGGGAAAAAAAAATCTTTTTATGATAAGCTCAGAAACAGACAAAAATTAAGTATCTGTTGGATACAAAAATTATTAACCCAGATCTGTTGAGTGACCCACCTGCAAGATCTTACAGTAATGATAAAACTGTGATGAAAATGAACCTTTCGTAACTAGGATCTACTTTTGAAGCATATTGGCTCTCTGTTTCTGCTAATTTTTTATGATTTAATATAAAACATACAGAAAAATAAAAGTAGGGTAATATTTTCTATGTTTTTTCTTGGAAAATAGAATGTGAAACATTATCTACAGCATCTTACCTTCTCTCCCTTTCTCCTTTAGGACCAGCATAGCTGTTACGACTTGCTGCAAAATCTGTATTTTTGCAAAAGAGTTTTGCATGGGTGTTAGTGTCCGGAAGAGGGTGCTATTTGGTTGTATTTGTAATTTTTTTCTCTTTATACGGAAGGACTGATACAATTGAGTATACTTTGAAATCTCCTTCCACACATTGTTTTATTTTAGGCTCATTAGTGTGAAATTCCATTTTAAATAGCATAGCCTAGCTCTGAAAACTTTAATGCCAGCATAAATTCTTGCTCAGCTATATTAAGCAGAACACCTAACAAGTTTAAATTCCAAAGGTCCTTTGTGTCTTTTGACTAGTTGCTACCTAGATCTTATGATATAAAAGTAACTTCAGGTAATATAGTTACTGTTCCCTGGGGTTTTCATAAAATTCTCAGGAAAATGAGATGCACATCTTGCAAGGATATTGCTGTGAATGCTCACAAAGAAAAAAAAAACTCCGAAAACCAAGCAAAGAAAGAAAAACACATTGCACACCAGACTGACCAATTTTTCAATTTAAAATAACTTGACTATCATTATTTAATTCACAATCTCCCCCTCCTTGAAGATGAATATATTTACCTGTATTTTGTACGTAAGGGGAAAGCGAGGCAGAGGGGACTTAGCAGGGGAGCGAGGCTGGAGGCAAATGCCCTCCTTCAGATCCCGCAGCCTAGAGAAGAGGTTGCCCTTGCCAGGTCCTTGTCACCTTGTGCCCCATGCAGGGCATTTCCACCTCCACCACCTTACAACAGGGCAGTCATCGTAAACGCTCCCTACTCTGTTTCGCATCTGTGTAAATCACCTTTGCTCACCTCGCTGATTTGGGGTGGAAGGGGTTGGGAAACATCAGCCAGCTCTGCTGTGGGGCTCGGAGGCTGCGGTGAGGCCAGGCTGGCTGCTCCATGGTAGCCTTTCCTCTCACGTAGCTGTTTCAAAGTGCATTTTTGCTTACACCCTCACAGCTGCAGCTCAGATTTATAAGACAAGGACTATCGGACACACCAGCTTATGATATCCTGTAGTAATTACTTAATAATGGGTCCTCCAGGAGATTAGGGTCCACCCTGGGTTTGTGGTACGCACTTCCAGCCCCATTTTAATTGCTGGGGAAGGAGATAACTTACCTCCTTCAGGATCACACCTGCTCATCCAGCTCATTCCCTACATACTCAAACGGGCATTCAATTCCCGGCGAGATTTATCCTGTGCGATGGGTCAGCAGAAAGCGTACGTACTTGTGTCAGCCTCTCTGCCCAGGATTGACTTTTACCCCAAGTCATTTTTTTGATGCTACTGCTAAGAGAGTTAGGGAACTGCACTGACCACTTCAAAATACAAGGTTGAACATCCTAAAAGAGCGGTGGCAGCTGAGTCAGAGCAGCAGGTGAAATGGGGCAGGGATGAGCAGTGGCACACAGGGCAGTCCCAAGGCTTAGGGACTGCAGGAATGTTACCATCTATTTATGGAGGTTTAAGATTTTGTAGTGCCAAATCTTTCAGTCACACTGAAATTCAAAAAGAACTTGATACCTACAACTATTTGTTACCTAAAGCCCCTTCATCTTAAACATCTTCAAAGTTTGACTGTGGTTAGTAGCAGTAAACAGCTACTATCCGCCCTATAAAAAGTATTGTTTTCTTTGGAAAGCCTGGGGAGCAAGCATAAATTTATAATTGTTACTGAATTAGATTCTGCAAATTCTGTGGGCTACTTATTTAATGGTATCTAGCAGCGATTCATAAGCCACTCACACATACATCTAAGCATAAAACAGTTGGTTGCCTTTTACTTTTTGAGGGGAAAAAAAATGCTGCAAATTTTCCTAGCTGACATTCTTTGAAAATCAGCAAAAGTTTGCGTGGAACATTTCAGGGAGAAGCGATCTACATTTTCTAAAATTTATGGGACGAACCAGCTTTGTGGGGTTCACGTTAGTCCTGTCTCCTGTTTCTGTTCCGCAAAACCTGGACTTGTACATGTTGTGGTGCCTTTGCTTCTCAGTTTATGCTGCAGCTGTTCTGTGCAGTAGGTAAAACGAAAGGTTTTAATTAAAACTGACATTGCTGCACCTTGTGCTGCTGGTGACAGTCCTGTTGAAAAGTATCATGAGAAGTGTGGAAGCCCACTGTAAGAGTCTGCCCTCCTGTTTGCATGCCAGCATTAATGTGCTTCTCAATCTGGCAAGTGAAAACATCCCTTGAAAATTTTTTTTGATGGAAAATGACTTTTCTGACAAAAATCACTGTGCAAAGCATGCGAACAAATACTTTTCATTGCTTATTTTGGCCAAAGACTGAAGGAAGAAAAGGTCATTCAGTGCTTTTGAAACTATCAGCAAACAAGGACTTTCTCCAGCAGTTCCCAGGGAAATGTTTCCAGCTTTTCAAGGAAGAATAAAACAGGTTCACAGATTTAACTTTTCTGATTAAAAATCCATTTTTCATGGAAAACCATTCTGATTAGTTTTAATGAGAGGTAAGCAATCGTAAATGACATCCTGTGTCTACAAATTACTCATTTGGGTTCAGAGCTGCCCTGCAGCCTCCTTTTAACACCAGAAGGACCTGGTTCACAGTCTTGTTTTGTACCACTTTGACATTTCAAGGATTCACAGGAGCCAGTTTACTGCAGGGCAATGCCCATTAACCCTGCCTAGCAGGGCACGTGAATTCTCAGTTACATGATGTTGTGCGCCCTCTCCCCATCCGCTTTTCCATTTAAAGCTTCACTTTTCCATTATAAAGGAATTAAAATATTTACAGGAAACCATTGCACAGTTGTAACCGTGCAGAGTCACCGCAGTGATTTTATATCCTGTTATTGTGTCCGCAGCATTTGAGGCTTTGCTGTGCAAAAGGGAATCTGGTGAGGGACGCAGCAATCTTGAGCTGTACTACTGCCCCATATGGACTTCATTAGCCTGTAGTTTCCTAATGTATGTCAGAGATGAAGCTTAAATGATCCTAAATTGTGGGGAAGAAGGCATGGCTTAAAACTATATTTTCTCCCCAACTCATTTTGTGCACTCAGCCAATAAAAAAAATTTTATTCCTGATTGCATTATTTCTAATTGTAAATATAATTATGAATGCATAAACTAAACCACTGAGGCATGCATTTAATTCTGAAACCTGAAGTCGTATTTCTACCAACATATTGTTGTGAAAAGTGAACTAGCAAAAGGTTTCCTACTGTTAAGAAATTGCAAAACTTCTGTATCATCTGTTATTCTGATAACAATCATTTTTGTTTACTGCTGCTCAAAAGTGTGCTCAAAAAGTGACCGAATTCAGAGAAGAAAAACACATCAACAATGATTTAATAAACATAAACTATTTGAAAATATTCTGGGGAAGTCTGTAATGATTGCCTTTCTTTAGTATCCCATAGTTGCCAAGAAGAAGGGGGATACTGGACACAACGTGTGCCATGGTGTGTGGACAAGGTCTAGCTGAAGGTAGGACGCCAGCCCGTGGCCTGAGCCAGTAGCAACATTTGTACATTTTTGTATGTTCTTATGCTCTTCATTGTGCAGGCAGAAACAGAAAGACAATCCTACCCTGGAGGAGTTTACAGCCCCTGTAAGATCAAAATCTAGTGGACTGGCAGAGAAGAAAATGAATGAGATGACTAAGGAGAGATTTCACATTTGCTTTCACAATTCTGGTTGTTTTTTTTTTTTTTTTAAATTGAACATTCAACTGCCAAAAGTTCTCCAAATCCACTATTCTCCCCCCATCCCAATCCCACTAGTTTGGAAACAGTGTTGTAATCCAGAAGGCACGTAAAGGAGCGTGGAAATTCTACAGACACTTGATCAGTCCTTAACCTAAAGACATTGTTTAGTCTGCAGCTGCCACACCATGCCGCGGTGGTGGGAGCGCCCGAATGATGTACATGGTTCCTGGATATTGTTCAGAGATCCCTCTGAATCACCGGGATAAAGAGCACAAGAGAAACCTCAGGGCGTTTTTTCATGTTAAATGGGAAGCCAAACAAAGCAGCTACTCTTCGTAGATCAAGTGCGTAACTGGCGAAGAGAGAAAAAAATACAAGGGCTGACCATCACCTATTATCACTTCATTACGTGTTATTTATGTTACAGGAGCATTTGGTGGCATCGAGCAGGATCAATGGCTTCACTGTACAAGGTGCTGAACAAATACAAGAGACAGTCTGTCTCCTAAAAACCTTGCAAAATAACTGTAAGATGGCAAACAACTAAGACCATATGGACATGTAAAGCATGTAGGAAGCAGGAATCGGCACAGCAGTTCAGCATGACATGAGTTTTGATGTGCTTATGAGTTGAATGGATTCAGGCTACAGTTGATAAGCTTATCTTGAAGTAAGACAGAAGTTCGGCTGCTGAAATTCCTACCGTTTCACTGTCATTATACAGCTGAAAGTCAAGAACTGTCAAATTACATGAATAATATCTATCCATATTTAATACAGCGAACTGTTGACAATTGCCTCTCATCCTTCCCTTCAGTGCATGAGCCCCACGAAACAGTTAGGAATGATCAGACTGAATATAGACAAATCTGTGGTCACATATCCATGCTCCAGATAAGAAACTCACTGTGTCTAAAATGGAGAAAACGAGGAAATAGCAGCAAACACAAAAAACTAGAGAGATAATTCTTCCTGGACCACAGCAAGGAAAAACGTTGGAGATTGTGCTGACGCTACTGACGTTACAAATACTAGGAGGCTAAGGATAATGCAGACTAGACTTTTTTTCCCCTCCCTGTCTAGAAACAATCACATTATATCTTCTTATAAGATATGAGAAAGATTGTTATCTCGCATAATGAAAACCAAATGACAGGCAGATAAACTTAGTAGCTGTTTATAAAGTCTTGTATGGTATTCTCAATGGTATACAGATAAGGAAATCACATAATTGAAATGGCTACAAACAGCATTAAAAAGGCATATAAGAAAATAAGGAGATCAGATGCAGAAGGCAGACAAATTTTAGGTTACTGATGGAGGCGTTCTTGTTAGGCAGTTTGATTTCTCATGGGAGTTGAGCACCTCCTTCTCCTCTAGGCACGTGTTGCCTGAACGCACAGCCCCATTGCCCTCCTTCAGTGACCCCCATCATCCTCACCCATCTCGGCGGACTCGAGGCTTGACGAGGTGGCTCCTGGAACAACCCCCAGCTTTGCCTGTTATTTTAAACTCTTTCTGCTTTAATGTCTTCAAGGATATCTTTTCTTGAGCATCTTCAGAAAGAGTAAATGAAAGGCACTAGCTGCTGCTTACTGTCCTCTTCAGAAATTTGAAAAATTCAAGTCCTTTCCTATCCAAATAAGCAGCACTGTATTTTCTTAACTTTCTCAAGTACAGAAATACCAGGGAAACATTTTTAACTGTAGGTAGAACAACAGCGTAAGAGTTTCTGCTTTGAGGCAGATTTAAACTGAAAATGCTTTGTTAATGTGAGATTTGATAGAGTTCTCGGACCTCACAGTCGAACACAAACCTCAGTCAGAGGACCTGTGTTGTGTACTCCATCTCAAAGGAGCTAGAATTCAGGTCGAAGTGGAAGTCCTTACACTGCAATAATCTTCTCTAATTAGAGAAGAAAAAAGGAATTCAGCTGGACAAATGAGCTAAAATCAGAAGAATCTTGAACAAACATCTCAAGCATTAATCATTTATGTAGAAAGAAGAAGAAAATCATCAAAATAATTGAGCAATTGCAGACAAATACCACAGTGCCTTGTATTGCCAAAAACTCATCGTTGGAAATGTATACGTCTGATTTCCAGGTTTATTAATGAAACAAAAAGGCATCTACAATAGATAAATAATACATCATATGGAATTCACACAGTCTATTTATAATAGAGATCAGTGACACCTATCAACTCATATTAAATCACATCATGCATATTTTGCCTAGTCTGCACTTTGTCAATCTCTGCTTCCTATTTCATTGCTGTAGTAGGTACATTTAACGAAAAGTAACGCACAGACCGGTTGAAAGAAGTCATTTAAAAAATCCCTGAAAGAACATGTAAAGAACAGCAAAGGTCAGCCATATTTATACGCTTTAATGGCAATTGTGCTGTATCACCTTTTACTTTTTACAGACATTTAATGAATGAGTGCTGATGTTACAGCTGTACAGCAGGTATTTAGCTTGCAGATCAGCAAATCAGAATTAAGGTCGGACAATGGATCAAGGTCACAGAGTGAGTCAGTGGCAGGTTTGGGACTAGAATTGGGGTATCCAGCCTTCTGAGCTGTAAAACTGGATTATCTTCCATCCCTGACCTGTGTCCTGGTGAAAAAACATGGGGTGAAGTGAGTTCTTTGAAAAGTAGTTTATTTTTGAGTTCTTACAAACATCACCGTTAAAACATAACTTGGGTTTAGAAACATCCTTCAAAACCAGCATAAATAAGTTATTTTGCAGAAGAATTATTTACCATGAGAAGAGATAGAAATTTATAAATCAGTTCAGAGATCTGTAGGGAAAAAGTTATTAGTTACATCATCAGAAATGGGGTCTAAGGAAGCTGAAAAACCTGGATTTTGCATGCAGCTTTTAGAATATAATTAGTGATCTAACATAAATAGACGTCACTGGCTGTAGTAATGTCTGTGGCAAATAAATAACAGTCGAACACAATAAAACTCGCTGTAATGTACTCCGTTGTAATATTGATGGCAGCATATGGCAAACATCTGACAGCTGTTAAACAGATGTGGCAATTAGCAAACCTTATGGTCATGCTGTTAAGATTATTATGCAACACGTTCTCCAGTAAAATTAGATGACTTCCTACTTTCTGTAGCTTTACACATGTGGAGTGCTAGTCTAATGTCCCATTTAGGCAATATTGTTAGCTAATGTCTCCTAACCCATATTTTTTTAGTTGATGCCTCATAGAAGATTTAGACAAATCCAGAATTTAAACAAGAACAATATCAATTCAGCTGTGTAGCAGATACTTCAATTATAATAGCTAATGGACAAATTGAGAGATAAAAAGACTTTTCTATCATGTTGAAATTCAATGAACAGTTTTCAATTAGGCTCTGAGTATAAAAGGGAAAAAAGAAAGATACTTTTCCTTGATGTTAACATTGCGGGAAAAGATGAGAGTAACTTTGCTTTTTCATTATACAGAAGAGGTGCATATAATGATGCATATTTAAATTATAAATCAGGTCACTATCTGCCAAATGAAAGCAATATCAATTAGAGCTAAGGTGGATCAGGCTTTAAAACTCCTTATATTTAATGACAAAAGTATGACTGTTACCCTCACCCAGCCAACAAAGGGATAATTTAAGGCAGTAAGAAATCAAAGAGTCATGTCACAAAAATAAGCCCTCACAGCTTTTTGGATAGTATTATTATAATTAATAGACTTCCAATGACTTTTTTTTTGCAGGTTATGGGCTTTCACAAAAGCATTTATTGCAGGCATAAAATGTAAAACTCTAAAGAGTGGGTTTGACTAAGGTTGACTTGAGGGTCCTTAGCCTTTCTACTACAGTAATTCCTGTAAAATAATAGTTTCATTTATAGGCTCAATTTATAACGTTGAATTTATGCCAGTTCATCTGATATCAATCATGATAATAGCATGATCTATTGTATGTCACTTGTGCTAATGCAAATTAAATATCATTACATTACAAAAAAGCCCTATGTTAAAATAACATTAAGCGTGTAACTTTAACCAAAAAAATTAAGGATGAATTAGCAATTTGGGGTGAGCATATATACAGATAATAAATGTAAAACCATGCATATCTTATATATAAAATCATATACATGCTGAAAAAGGGAAAGCTAAGCAAAATATAAAATTGATTAAGGCTTGAGTAGCAAGATTAACACTGATTTTTCTCCCTTCCTTGTAGTTAAGGTCAAGTAGCAAGCAGTTTATTATCTTTCTTCTTAACCACTGTGATTTTCAGCGTCTGTCTTTGACACATGAGTATTAGGAATCAGGTTTTAAAAAAACTTCAGATCTGCAAATATAGTCCTTTGAATACCCCTTGTGTCTTTATAAATTATATACTTACACATTTATCATTGTATATATGCATTTGAGTATAAAACTATCCAATTCACATAAATTGAAATTATTTATAAGTACAGCTAGATCATATAGTTCTGAGATTAAAGTGCACCCAAAGATTTTTTTGAAAATTGTAAAAAAATTGTTTTGTTCTTTTTCTTATTTTTAAGATTGAGTGTCACTAAAGCCTGTGTTCATTCTTACTTGCAAAAGTGGCAGGACGCCCTATCTGGATTAAGTAACATATGTTTCTATGCATAATTGCAGGAAATTTTCCACATAACATTTGAGAATATCTGAAATATTTGTGAAAACCTTCATGCTAAAAATCTTCTGCAGTTTTAGGCAGAATAAGTGTTTATCAGCCGTGTCTCTGAGTGTTCGACATCATTTACACAGTTTAAAACACCTAGCATGGATGGTTTGCATTTTCTTCTTGAAATGAGGAGCGAGATCACTTTGCTTGAAAATGTTGTTTGTGAATTCTCCTGGCCTTGGAAGTTCTGCAGATCTTATTACATTTCTTGGTTATAGATTAGACATAGGGATTTTTTTTTAAAGATACTTGCAATGATAAAATATTGCCCATCCTATTATAGCAGGATCTGTGGCCCTCTGTACTGTGGTTCCAGTAAAGCTCCTGCAGGCATTATTTTTATTACTCTGCGATGGTTGTACATACCTCCCTTTTATTATAATGGCCGAGCATTTTACAATCATTAGTATGCCCACCTGTTTATCAATGGTTATTAAAACCTCAGGAAATGCTACTGCTTTCCTTTACTGAGAGGGAAATGAAGCACAGAGGGGCCCAAGTCACACAGAAAGCAAGCGTGGAAAAGAAAAGCGCCCACGAACCTCCCAAATCCCCAGCAAATGCAGCATTCCTCTCTTCTTTCTGGGAACCTTCATGGAAAAAAAGCAAATAATTTTTCAAGTCGTGGCTGCTCCAGTTAAGCTGAGATTGGCTCATGTTTTAATGTGATACCTTTTTCTCCTTCCTGATACCTGGAAGGAAGGAAACATGAAACAAAGTCCTTGCAATATGCTCTGCGGCACTTTATATTTGCGTGCAGCATCTGTGGGCAAGACTTTTCCCATTGATCAAGTTTTGCATAATTAACTGCAGTCCTTATAGGTGTATGGAAGAAACTCAGAAGATCAAACCTAGCAAGAGGCTTTGCACATCCTCTGTACACAACAGACTGCTTTCCGAAGGCATATTCATTATTTCACATTTTTCCTCCTTCAAATGGCGGCATTGCTTGTTTCAGAAGCAGAACTGACACTCTTCACCATTCATCGCTACAGATGTTAGAGATATTCTTTAATGTGGAAGGAAACACAAACCTCCTAATGGAGATCTTGGCAGCTAAGTGAAAGGAAAATAGACTGTTTTAAAATATATTTATAGGTCTTTTAACATATATATGCTCTGACAGTGATTTGGGAGTTTAAAAAGTCTATTATTAAATTTGTTTAAAAATCTCTGTTTACGAAGTCTCATATGCTTCTTTTGTTACCTACTTTATGTATTAAAATGCCAGGCCTTCAATTGTATTTGAACATACTTCAGCCTACTTTCATGTACATTTTGAAAATTTTATCCAAAGTTGAAATAAACTCAGTGCTTGTGCTGAATTTAACTCTTTGCCACAAGTTGAAGCCAAGTGTTTAACCAAGCTTTCAGAAAGGTCTTCAATGTTCATTTACATTTATATATGAGTAATTTTAAGTCTGTATGTCCAGGACATAACAATTCTTCAGATGATAAGGTGACCGGTAAACGATACACACATGTACTCTTGCACTCGCTCTATACATCTGTTTAACTGTAAAGAAGGATGCAAATCTCTGCTCACATTATGAAAGTTCAAACATGTGGAAATATGTGCCAGGTTAGGAATACAGTTATGAAGAAACCTTTGGTCCAGCTTCTGGCCAATGCAAGAAGCTGCATATTAGATAGTGACGTAGTAAACCAGTTGCAAGATTTTTCTTGTGGCTTTCCCTCTAACATCAGGTACTGGCTGGTGTCAGGTACAAGAAACTTGAACCACGCATCTGGTTCCAGATAGGAATTCCGCTGTGGTAATGTACCAAAACGATACCTTAGAAAATGCAACGTTTCTGAGGTAGCTTCATTTGCCAGAGGAGGCTGACGCACTGAATCAAACCCTTCTAAGTATGTCCTGTATTCTCCATGAATTATTCAATCTGCAAATAATTTATTAGGTGAATTTAACCCCCCTTTTCTGTTCATAGATTGCCCCTGAGCATGTTTTAAGTTTTCTCTTTGAAATTATTAACTGGGTCCTTTTTATGAATAATTTTTAGGACCAGATTCCCCACAACGCTGAACTGTTCAAATCTGCCTGCCGCTGCATGCGAGGGGCCTCTGTACGGTTGTATAGGTGCGACAGCTCTGGGGGTTTGCCTGTTACTCATACACCTCAAGAAGGGTGAGGAGACACGGCAGAGCTTCATCATACCTAGTTCTCTACCATGGAGGACCCTCTAATAAGTCTAAACTTGCAAGATGATCCAGCAGCAGAGGCAGGCATGAACCTGACTGTTGGGACCCCGTAGACGGCTGGTTGAGAGCCTTCTGTTCACTGGGGGCGAGCACTGGCAATCCTTCCCGGAGTCTGCAAATCGATGCCAACAGCTCACTGAGGGTATTTGACCTGAAATATAAGCAGAAGCATCCTTTGCAATAACCTCCTTGAAATGCTGCATTGCTGTAAATAAAAATCAGGGCTTTATAGTATTGAAAATGCCACGAAACATGGCAATAGCCATCTGACAGTGCTCGTTCTCCTATTTGACAAGAGGATCAGAAACATGTCTTTAAGTAGTCGATAGAAAGTCCGAGGTAGCAGCAAATGAGTAACTGTCCAAAACTCTTAGGGAGGTCATAGATATATATTTCTTCGGTTTCATATTTGGTTGGTAGAAGCAGCAAATGCACTCACAACTAATTCCATTCATTGGGAAATAAGAACAGAAAGAAGATGGAATGGAAAAGAGTAGCATCAAAAGTGCCAGCACCAGGAAGAGATAAAACCAAATCAGTATTCAAATTACATGCATGTCTCAATTTTGCTTTGTTATTGTGTCACTATTTTGAAAAGCCCAAATTATGCTCATAAAAGCTTAAGCTATCCATACATATGTATGAAAGTATTCAGCTTCAGCAGGGTTGATACAGACAAATCTGGTAGTAGGTTTCTTTTCAGGTTGTGAGAAGCAAATAATAATCAAGTGTAGTTGAGTTGTGTGAGATATTGGAGTCCTGGAACCACCTCCTTTGTCTTGTTCTTCTCCAAGAGACAAGGAAGAGTATGAATGTATTTTGCTGTCCCATCTGGGGGTTCATTCTAGTTTTCAGTGAAGATAGTAGCAAGTTGTCCTTGAATTCAATGCATGGGACCAAAATCTTTGTTGGAGTCCTGCTACAATAATTCATGCTTGCCCACAGTGCATAACATATGTACCTCAGGAATTCAAAGATTGAGTAGTTCATGTAGGATGGCTTTTACAGATGAGAAATTGCGCACATGCTGCATTGTAACGTTATAATGGCTATTTTGTAAGGTATGACATAAAGCCTGTCTCACATTATCTAGTATGTCTGGGGTCTACTGGGTGCCTCTGGGTGCAGATTTCTCAGAGCCGTGGCCTCCAGTTATCATCTCATTTTGGATGGCTCACACTGTCCTCCCATCTTCAGACTAGAACTTGAATTGCGTTAACAGGGATTTAACAGATCTGAGTAGATCTGGCATGTTTAATCAGTGTAATTCCCTTTAAGGCTATAAAATTAGTAACCAGAGATTCAACACTGTCATATTTGTTCAGTTAAAAGGTATTTTACAGAACTCAACTCTTAAAAACATTCTTCATATATGTGTATATGCGTTCATCTTACCTGATACATAATCGTCTTCCAAGTAGAGAATCTTCTCGCAGAGCAGTTGAAGAGCCTCCTTCCATGCCAGAGCACAGGGACGATCCACCCCCTTCTTCTCCTCAGAAGCCTTCCTGACATTTCAGTGTTCTCTTCCCTAGATCTTCAATGTACAAAATAGTTGTATCACATCGTCTTTGAAGTATGTTATTCACTTCTATTTACCCCAGGCATTTGCCAACAGAGTGCATATCTGGAGAACACTGTTTTATTTTATGCTCATTTTTCAAATAGTTCCCATTACATATGATCATTGCGATCGGACTACAGAGTCTTAAAATCCAGATGTACAATGACTTTCCGTTAGCGCACAGGTAAAAATCTGTGCTCATAAATTGGGTACAAATCAGCTCTCGTAGCATAATTTCATATCAGCACTACATCCCTCACAAAGGCTAGTTAGAATTTCTTGGTATTTACTTTATCTTTATTATGTCGAGGACTTGAATCTTTTTCCTGATAGAACTTCTGCTCAGTAAGTAACATTTTTATATATTTTTGTTTAATTTTTGTGTGCTAGTACGCAGGACACTAAGTCACAGATTAAGATCTCACCGAGCTGTACAAACACAGATCATACAGACAGTACCTGCCCCAGAGAGCAATATTTTAGACGGGATTTGATAAAAATAGAATTAAAGTTTACCAAAAGGCCTGAGAAGGCAGCCCATTTATACACCTGCAGCAATTACATCTTGGCAGCGTAATCCCGAGATGTACGTACATTTGCAGAACTTCCTCGCTGTGATGGAGAACGTGAATAACAAGGGACACATCTGCACTGTCTCCTCAAAACTGCTCACCTTTGAATACAAAGTGCGAGGATATAAGACAACAATGATAATATTTAGCAATTCTATAGCTCTTTACAACTTCAAGGACTATAAAACATTCACTGATTAATCCTCACAGCACCCCAGTGAGGAAGGCAAGTTACCTCTACCACGTACATCTTCCTGGCAAGGCAGGATTGTCCCCTGCAATGTATCATGCAGCACTTTCCCACAGTGGAATAGATCTCACCTTGAAGAAAGGTGTCCTTTTTTCTCTTTTTTATTAAGATATTCACCTTAAACTTCTCATTCCTTAAAAACAGGAAAAGGTTATTTGCATGGAAACATATTATAGGCAGCAAACATATTACGGGCTGAAATGTACCTGTTTGAAGTATTTATGTCGATAAGAAAAAATGACGGGAGCATATGCTACAGAAAATAAAAAGTAAGAAACAAGTGCAGATTAAGATGACTAGAAATAATATGTCAGTGATACCCATGTCACCAAAAAGTAGAAGACTGATGATCTGTATGACTGAGAGGAAGCAAGTGGGCGGTGAGAGCAGAAAAGGGCTGTCAACCATGAAGAAAATGTTACAGGGACCCACGCTTTAGATTTTCAAAGCTGAGTAAAGAAGCAAGTCGCACAGTTCCAAATGAAATTAGTAGAATTTGCATGTATCTCAAGTCCAAATTGCATATGGGGAGAGATTTCACATAAAACATAGTATGTGACGGAGTATTCACAACGGACAGCGTCAAGTAGAGACGACAGATGCTGAAGGCAACTGGTGAGCAAATATCCAAATTAAGGTGTCTTTGCTGGTTACTTTTCCCATTCAAACTAACCAGATGAATTCACAGAATCATAGAATCAACTCGTAACTGAGGGTTTGAGTCTATCCCCCTTATTCTGCTTTAAGAGAAGAGAAAAAAAAAAAAAAAAGAAAAGAAAAGATACTGGAGACGACTGACTCCCAGCTTGTACACCTTCACTTCAACTCTGTTCTTACATTGCTATTTTTAAAATATATTCAGTGACGTGTCTGATAGTAAACATGGATAAATGGAGTTCATCTGCTTCTAATTTGAACACTATAGTGTCACATATTGTAAATGTTGAAGAGCTGATTATGCCTATGATTTTATTTGTCACTGCATCAGGACTCCTCGGTCTCCTCTTCCTACAGACACCTTAAGGGTCTTCTCTATGGCGTCTCTCATCTACGAAAGGCCAAGCATTCACAGCTTCTCGCTCTTCTTTCTCTTTCCTTCGGAAGATCCATTTCTGTTGAAACTACTAAGAGAAGTTGCCCAGCGTTTGTAAGCCAGGGTGCCGGGCAGTTTGAGAGCTTTGAATCTAGTTTATACAATTCAAGGAAAATCAGCAGAAATTTATAAAACCGGTAACAAGTTTATTACATTAATACATTAGACTGCTTTCCCTAACTTTTATAACTGAATTGTCTTAGACTGCAGCCCCCAGTTTTGATTAGAGACTTATAATATAACTATTCAATAATAACAACCGTAATACAGATGGGTAACGTAGCTCCACCCCTTCCTTCAGGAAAATTTTATTCCACTGCAAAGTAGCCCCAATTTTAAGCGCCTCTGCTTCAATCTTCAGTATATTTCTTAGGAAGATTAGAATATTCTCCCCTGTTCTGTGATGAATTAACTGTGTTTGGTCGTATTTTTTGAGGGGGGCAGGGGGAATTACCATATCACTATATGCACAAGAGATCAAATGTATGATTAAAAATATTTATAATACTGATGTGGAAAAGAATGATATGTTAAACAGATAAGCATATAATAATGCATGTCTTACCCATAAAATTTAATTTATCCCTTGGGCAGGGCATAAACTTTGCTCAAGAACAACATGTTTTCCATCTATAGATTGCAGAGCTAAACTGCTTAATTTTACAGCAAATTGATCACTGCTGTAATATTTCAGGAGCAAAATGATCCTCAACAGTCAGTTCAGTTTCAAAAGCCAAAATTTATAGTTCTGCTTCTGATTTAGTGATAAGGTTTTTTAACATATTGGGCATTTCATCACTTTCTATCAGGAGTCAGCGTTGAACCAACAAAGAAATATTTTTTGAAATCAACAACAACAACAACAATAAAAAAAGGAACATAAATAATATACATCCAACTGACAGAAGAGTTTAATATTCCCTTCAGACTGGTAGGAAATTACTCAGATTCCTGTCCTTGTAAACACGTGTCCTGGCCCGTACGGGAGATGTGCTGTGCTGCTGCACGGGTGGGATCACGCAGACTCCAGAGCCCAACTGCCTTCCCGAGTGCTAAGGAAACTATTTCATTTATTTTCCCAAGTGGCTAAACTTCATTTTACCCAATGCAAATAAAATTTAGTAGATCTAAAGTTATTTGACACTTTTGATATGTTTAAAATAAATGTAGAGAGATTTAATGATGTGAAAGTTCATGACTCAGTAAAGATTGCTCCCTAGCTGGGGTCTTAGGATAGACACCTATAAAATCAAATTATTATAATCACAGGAGTCATGAGAAAAAAGTAGGCCCTGCTGAGCTCTATTCACTGAGTTTTTGCATTCATTATACTCCTTCTAGTTAGGAAACAAAGGGACGAGGTAGGCTGAAATCTCAAAGGTTTTACCAAGTAATTCTTTGCAGCAGCATTTTGTGATTACTACAGTGAATTTTTAGAAATCCGATTCGTATGCCAAGAGAAGAGGAAAAAGACACGGCTTCTTCGTTACCTCAATGTGGTAGTAAATGCACATTTTTGAACAATAACCCCCCAAATTATGGACACTGGAAAAAGAAAAGTAAATGCCTGGATTATATTTGTTCTGTTTATCGGAGAGCGTTATTCAGCTACCTCTGGAGTAAGTTACTGAGAAAAACACCTAACTTAAAGACATTATGTCTGATGCAAAGGTCAGATCTTAAAAGGCTAACTCCCACTGCCTTATGGTGTGGGTGATTTAGGAGAGAAATAGCTTTAAAAATCCTCCTTAAACATACCTATATCCCCCCTCCATTTTGATACCTAATCAGCAATATTGTGTGGTTATATTTTGGTGAGTGGCACGTATTTACACACAGGAGAACATGTATATGGCTGTTTTATAATCAAGAAGATTATTTCCCGAAGCTGCTATTGCCTTTATGCATATATCTGCATGCTGACCTGGGACACACTGAATGGAGACACAGTAATTAGGTCATTTGCTTGGGCCTGATATTTCTTTGGAGGCTTAAAGGCTAAAATGTCTCTGTGCACAGTGCAGAGAGTGATGGTATATTTTTCATGCTTGTGCTTTATAATAAAAGCAAGACAAAGGAAAGGATCAAATGCCAACATTTTTTGTGAGGAAAACAATAATTATGGGTGCATATTTCACCTGCAATTATTTACAACTGGGGTTTAGATCAGGGAGATGTCTAAATCCTTGATGGAAGCTCACAGTCAGCAATGCAGACGCTTTGTCTGGCCACAGTCTGTTTGGCTCAATGGGATTATGCTGGGGAAGAAGATGCCAAGCACTCTGGCTCCTTTAAAAACTTAGGCAGAAGATTTGAGCTACAGGCTGAACTGATTTAAATGCACATGTTCTCCTACATCCATTAGTTGGCTGAGCATGTAAACCCTCCCCACGTTTCTGCTAATAAGCACTTACACAGATAATTTAGAAACATGGGTCCCTGTCCTCAACTTGTGCAGTTTTACTGAGAATAGTGGATAAAAGGTGATTTATGTTAGCCAATATTTCAAAGGCTCAAAATTCGGCTTTGGAAATACATGCAAGATTTCTAATGGAAGAATGCACTAGAGGTTGTCAATCTTCTTTTAATTACAGAGTTAAGTATAGGAAATCCTTTACCAATCAGTTGCAATTAAAGAAGAACTGTCTGTGGACAATTTAGTGGATTTGTTTTACTTCGCATCATCTTTCTCAGGTGGTTTTCACATAAAATCCCTTCTTCAGGTTTTAAGTTTTACAATTGTGCTCAAAGACCCCATCAGCTCTCCTGGAACTAGGTGCTATAGAAATCCATAGCAAGAGACAGCTCCAGCAGGAATGAGTGTAAAACCTGGGCTGCGTTCAAATTAACTCCGTGTCTACACGCTCAGAATTGTCAATTTACAAGTAGCCTCACAAAAAAACCATGAACACATTGGTGGTCATAAATCACGTACTGTAATTATGCTTGCCAATGAATGTCCAGCAATATATTTTAATGAATGTTTGCACTCATAATGACCGTGTCTGCACCCAAATCTCAAGGTGAAAATCAGGTGAAATTGCTGCGTATCGAGCCCACAATTTGAAATAAAAAATATATATCAAGTCCAGACTCCTCTGAAAATGGGTTCACGTTTGCTTAGCAGGTTCATGAACCTTAAGCAAACATTTCAGTGAACCAGATCACAGTTTTCAAAGTGCCATCCCAAACCTAGTTTCCTATCAGAGACATTTTCTGCCTGTGTTGTAACAGCAGTAAGTACAGGGTTAGCTCCCCTTTACCTTTTCCCTCTTTCATGCTTTTGTGCATTTCTTGGGTTCTTCAGTTCCCTCCCGCTGTATTTCAGACGGCGTGCTCTCCTTGCATGAAATGCTCTCTGTCTATATCTCTGTTATTATTCCCTCTAAACTTTCTTTGTTACCTGCTCTGGCTCCTATTATTTCTCCTGTGTCATCAAAAACTGACTCCGTACAGTCTGCCAATTAGCCTTTGTCTGTCAGCACATTCATCAGCATCCCGAAGAGTGATGGTGAATGGCAGCGCGCGGAAGGGCTGTTTGATATGCAGCTGTGTGTCCTTGCACATAGATATACCATTACCGATGAAGTGGTAGGATGTGGCTGAGATTTCCTAGAGACAAAACTTTTTGTAGGAAGCAGATACACTTAGTAACAAATGAAATAGAATGAATTAAAAGAGAAGCCGTTTCAAAATTAACAGCTAAGTGCGCAGAACCTTCCTGCATTTGAAATAGACTGTTATGAATATGGACCTCCTATGTATGCAAAGTAAAGAAGCCTGACGTAGATATTTCCAGGAAACAAAGAGTATTAATGGTGTAATCTGATATTACATACCTGCAAGTGAGTAATGCAAATAAAGCTGCTTCTGTACTTGTTACAGGGAAAATAATATGACTTTGGTATAAAATACGCATTGCATTCTTTTGTGGAAATATATAAGTATGCATTATTCAAAATTCAAATATTAATGATCACATAAATATTCTATGATCTTGGCTATTACTTTCAGAACAAACATTTTAATTTTAAGATGTCATATTTGTAAAAGCTGTATTTTGAGTAAGAGAGAGAGAGAGAAAGAGAGAGGCAGACCCTTTTAAAGGTGTCTTGCCATGGTATCTTTGCTTAGCAAATACATGGCACGTTTAAATTTCTTTTAGCTCTACAACATTCACCTGCTTAAACATTTACAATGCTACTATTGAAAAAAAAAAAGTATAGGAAGAAATAAAAAGTGTGTGTTTGGATGAACTGTGGATGTCTGAAAGTGCATGCCAGCAGGTAGAATTAGATTTATGAGGCTGGGTTTATGTGTGTAAGCTTTAGAGCAAACTTCAAGGGTACGTATGACCAGAGCAGTGGGATTATATGAGTAGCCTGTAAAAGCATATCCTCCTATCACTGCATCTTTGCTAATGGATGTTTCCAAATTAATCCGAAAGGAAAGCAAAATAATAAATTATAAAATATTAAGCACAAATGAGACTTTTGACTTGTCTAGACAGTCTGGATCAGATTTTCAAAGGAAAGGTATAAGAAAATTTTATTCATGCCAAAAGTCAGCTTTTGTATATGCAAATGGCTAGTTATTACAAATGTTGCAAGTGGATTTCCAGATATTATTTCAAAATCAGCCTGCCAGATCTGAATGAGCTAGATTTTCCAAGTACTCAACACACGCCCTTGCAGCCAGATTCCCAGAAGAGCTACAACAGTATCACAGTGGGGGGGATCTATGAAGCACTTTGAAAAAGCTGGCTCTTCCTTATTTAATTAAACACAAACAAAGTGCTTATGGAAATCTCAAGTTCATTGTGAGTAATAAACATATAGAAACTAGCCCTAAGGTGTTCTGAAAATTTGCACGTAAGTCTTACCTCTATTAATATTTGTTGATCCTGATCAGTTCCCAGGGCTACCCGAGGAATGAGCGCGCCTTGCGGATTTTTATGGTAGGACCGTGAACCCTTTGAGGGCCTGGAGCACCTGGTGAGGATCGCTCCATTGCTTTCTTGTGAAGCGCATCAAGTCCCAACTGCACCAACTGGCATGGCAGAGAGAAAGACCAGCCTAGCAGTTCTCCTGGAAGGTCTTTAATCATTCTCATCGTTCTTGGCTTCTGCTGCCCGAGCGTGCGGAGGGAATACAGGCTGCAGCTTCCCCACGAGCACAGGCGAGCGGGGGCACGCTCCCTGCCAGTGATCCAGTGGCTGCTGCGTGTTTCACCCTTGAGGTCCTGTGCATGGTCCCGAGCAGCCAGTCAAAGTCCTGGGCATCGAGCTGCATGGGCACCCCCCGCCTTTTTAACCTCTCGATTGTGCGTAACACAGCACAAAGATTGTTAGCGTGGAAGACACTGACGCGTTGTCTTCTGCCCGCTGTTTCATTTACCTAGTTGTAAAAAAACGATCCGCAGTCTCACTTTATATTTAAAAATCATTATGCTTCAAAAGCTTGCTTTATTATGGCTTTCTGGATCAGCATTCATTTGTTTGCACCCTTAGCATCACCATTCCTCGTGGTAGGATACAGCGTGCTTTGAAAGCGTTCTCCGAGAGGAAGAAGCCATTTCAAGGAGCTTAGTGGAGGCTCTGATTTTCAAAAGAGTTGGGATTTGGTTGGATGTATAAAAGAATATCTAATTAGCACACATATCTGTCACAGAGATAAACAGGGATAGTTACAATCATTTGTATGCACAGAAGCAAGAAGTCACTTCTAATACTGTTAAAAATATTGAAAAGTCGATCTCAGGAAGGTTTCCACGGGGGCCAGGGGGACTATTTAAGAAACAAGATGCCTGGAGAAAGATGTATTGGAATAAGATTTTATGACAGCCTGTGCATATAGATACCGCTCACACTTTGGTGACCACAGCAGTTACGACAGCCTGGGTATAACCTGGGTGTCTGGCACACAGGTCTGCCTTTGGCAGCGCAGAGCTGGAACAAGCCCAGGAGCTGCGGGAGGCTCCTGCAGGTTCCCTGTGGGCTCCGTGTCTTCTCTTCACGTTCCTCCTGCCTCGCTCTTTTTGGGTAAAGTGCAATCCCCTGCGCAATGGGGATAGACCCTGAGCTCCACAGGCCCCAAAACTACGTTTGGTTTGCCTGGGGTGAGCGTCTCCAGGCTGCACCCAGGTAATGAATGCCTACGACCGAGGAAAACGGTGAACCTTTCTGTTCTTGCCTGATGTCATGGAGAAATCATTTTCCTCACCTCGGCATGCTTCTCTTTGCCACGTTTGTGTTAATTGTGAGGTTTTCACTTATTTGCTTATCGTTCTGTGCCTTCCTGTTTGCCCATGCAGAGAATCTGTGCATATTATGCCATATTTTATGTCACTGGGCAACTTTCTGTTTCTTCAGCTTGCTTTACATCATTTACAAATTCTTGGCAGAAATTTGTATCAGTCAGCGACTGGTTAGCAGAATTAAGAAAGGCTTGTTGTATTTGCTCTACAGAGAAGTGCTGGTTAGCGTCCTCTATAAAATGAGCCATCAGCATACTGATAGCAGGAGCTTTTTATTGCTTAACACTGCCTGGGTAAAGCTAGACTTCAAGCTTGCAGGAATAATTCTTCAGCCAGTGGGGCTGACTTCTTGTTCATGCTGTTAGCATCTGAAACTGCTGCTGACCAAATGGTGCTCAACAGGGTCACACCTCAAGGATGCAATTCATTTTCCTTATAATTACTGTTCTGTTCTCAGAGCCCAGACGGTCTCTTTAAAGACAGTTTATCCGCAGGTTCAATAAAACCACTCAAACCCACTGAAGGAGTAACCGTCAGAAACTTTGCATGACCACAGGCAGGATGGGGGGAACTACAGCTCTCCTAGTGGGTCGCTTCCGATTAGCAGCTCGTTGGTGGACACCGTATGTAACGACGCATCTACTCGGCAGAGAAGGCTGGTGAGAGAAGTACGGCGGTCACTAGATACTTTAACTGATTTACAAGCCTGAAGTTTGTATTAGGATTGCTGTAATCTGCTTTAGGTGCACAAACTGGCAGCTTGGCCTGCTCAACAGTAGTCAGGGAAATTGGGAGTTTGAGAACATTTCTGACAGTATTTCAGCTCCAAAGGACAGAAGCTTGCAGGGAGTGGCTGCTGCTGGGAGCTTTCACTCACATCCAGATCAGAAGCCAGAAGGAAAGTCCTTCCACTTGTGAGTCTCTCAAAATCAAAATCCTCCAGGGTGGGTTTTGGTCTGGTCACTCAAACCTGACTCACGTATAAATTCAAAAGTATTTGAGACTGAATATCGGGTTTTGACCCTTCCAGTGCCTCCCCTAATTCTGACACCGTTGGCTTCTTCCAGACCAGATTTAGGCGATACGTCGGTTTTCTCTGCAGCAGGCGGCATACGATTCTGCCTTACATTTTACCTTTGCATTTTCATCTCCTGTAATTCCTTCTGATACATTTCACCACATAATCTTCAGATAGGATTTGTATTTGCTCTTGGGCTGTTTCTACTGTCCTACATATGTCAGTAACTTTTTGCAGAGTCAGACTATCTTCCCTGAAGAATTTTCTATTGTCATCACTTCTGAGCCCCACTACAGTTGCTGCCCCTGTTAATTCCCTTAAAAAGATATTCAGTTATGTGTCACCAGCAGGTCTGTATTGTACTGGCTATCCTCCATGAGCTGCTTATAGCTTCCTTTGGCACACAATATAAAACATATTTTCTGGACATAAAAATCATACGACTTCTGGGGTGATAGGTCACATAAATAAATACAGATGTTAAAATCTTAATTTGTTATTATGCTTATTTGTGTACTTCTGTGGAGATACTCTTTGGTAAATATTGTAAATGCTAAGCATTTGATATAATAGCTGTTATTTTCCTTACTCCTCAAATTAAGTATATGCATTGCATTCTTTATACATTTGTGTGTACCTGCTTTTTCAGCCTGGAATTGTAACACAGTACATTATAGAAGAGAGATTTTCATGGACACAAATGGGAATTCAGTGTCCAATTCAATTGACTTTTAATTGGAGTTGAACAACTACAAAGCCTTTGAAGAACTCTGCTACATTGAACCTCTTAATTTAGCCTGAACCTGTTTTGTTGATGAAAATCCCAGCTCCTAGGCAGCAGTAGGGAAAGTTGCCTTTTGCTCCAGTAGCCACATTATCATTCACAAAATGTCCAAGGAGTTTGGTCTTTGTAAAGTTCACATCTGGCTGAGAAATAAACTTATTCTAATTTTTTACCTTCTGGTCAAATAACGTAGAAATGTTATTACAGTTACTAGGGAAGTAAAATATTTCTGTCTGTTTTAGCAATTAAGTTATTGTATGTTTCATTCAAACATGATTTCCTATTACTAAAAATCTACCTGTTTTGTAGTGGAAACGGACAATTTCTTACCTAAAGTGGGGATATTTTGAGTAAAAAAATATTTTTAAGTTATTTCTTCAAATGATAGCTGTACACATTATACATACCTTAATAAAACCCAATTGCTGATTAAAATAATGATAGAAAGTTTTGTAACTTTTTCCAGTTCTTTTTGACCTGTAATCTTCTCGATACACATATAAATCTTTAATATATTAGAAAGGCAAACATCAAAACTGTTAGTGGTGAGGAGTCAAAAAAGGCAAGTATATTTTGCATGCTCTGATGATGAAAAGATGACCAGTATTTTAGAGATTCTGGCTTAAGTTACAGAAGATTTCCTAAAACAAGGATAAGGCAGAAACACTTTTCTCAACGTTCTCTCTCATTGTTCTCTCAAATCCTTCACATGTCACAGCATTATTTTAAGACAGCTTCAGGTTTGCTTTCATGTCTATTAATTTGGTACCTGAGGTAGTGGTGCAGTGGTTGGTTATCAGGTGCTGTGTTCCGTTCCTGGAAAAAAGGCAGTCCTCCCTGGGTTGATGATATGTCTGGCATCTGCACATGTACATCAAATGCATATTTTACTTTCTTCCTTTGTATTCCACGTATACTGCAGCAGATAAGGCTAGACAAATGCACTTTCATTGACAAAGACTCACAGAATGCTTTGGGGTGGAAAGGATATTTGGTGATGGTATCTTGCATAGTTTGTCCCCTCTGCACCATGGCAGGATTGATTGCTTTATCACTAAATTATCCCTGATGGATGAGTATTGGGTCTAGGCATCAGTTAAAAGTGAGGATGATAATTCAGTTTTACTGATGCCACTGAAAGGGGAAGTTAATCTATTAAATTGTTTGGAAGTTTTACAATTTCCCATAAAGTGTTTAAAGCAGAGCTTCTCAACCTTTGCCACCGCATGACCTTCTCTTTCTTCTTATCCTCCTTTTTATCCATGCATATAGCATGGAATTAACCTGGTGGCCTCCAGGATAGCATTGAGGGAGGCAAGGTGGTTTTTCCCCCTGTTAAGGACATAAAGGACCCCATATACAGATCAAAAGGAATGGGGAGATTTGTCATAAGAGTTACAAATTATAGGGGCTAGTAACCTGAGGTGGTTTGTGTCACATCTACTGTCTGGGCTTGGACAGCACCTCTATGGGATCACGGTCTTGGATCCTTGCCTGGATCAGGGTGTGCTCCCAGGTTTGCTCTCATCTGCATGAGGTTCTTGCAAGACACCTCTTTGTGCACGCCTGCACAGGCTTGAACACCCCTTGGCATGACTGTCCAGCCTGGCACGCTCAAGGGCGCAGGGTACCACCCGCATTGGACGCTGACTCCTCCGCACCTGCAAACATCTATCCAAGCACTTGACGCCGCTGACTGGCTGGCACGTGGGGTGACAGAGTCCAGCCCGGTCCAGTTGAACTGGGAACTGGGTCTTTTGGAGACACAGCTTCTTCCCTGGCATGACGTTGCTCTGTGCCACCTCAAAGGCAATGCTTGTGCAAAGCCAGCCCAGCCCCAGAATAATGAGGCACAGGGACAGATGCAAATGAGAGAAAATTAGAATAAAAGAAATTAATATTTGACGCATACAAGCATATGCACATAAATATAAATACATTTATATCTAAAATCAAATAGATTTTCCCCAGAGCGAGTGAGCTGTATTTGCTGCTTGGGTTGTGCCGTCACTCGTGAAGATGATTGTAGAGCCCCTCAAATTACAGTACAGCCTTTCTACCCACGCTGGTGCCACCCATTTTCCCACTGTGTCTAATGTTGATTAGTAAGGTCTCTGAAAGCTCAGCAGAGAAAAAGCTAGACGACAGAATTCTAATAACGGAGAAAGACAAAAGTATAGAAGAAAGGGAACGGATATTATCAGCATGTTACATTTTTGTGCAAGAAGTCATACAGTATTAAGCTGTTTTGAATAATGCAACTGACAAGTATCATGAAGAAAATTTGCCAGTGTTGGACTCCACCCCAAAGTATCCAATTTAGTTCATATCTGACATAAATCCAAACATTTGTTTGAAATGGGCCAGGGATGAGATTCATCAGAAATTCGGTTATGCTGGGAAACCAATGGAAGAGTACCCTGCTGTTTGAAGATCAGTGAGAGTTGCCACAGAAAAGTTATCTGATTTGCCAACAAGTTACCAGATTGCCGTTTCCCCTATTAACCAGGTTAGAAAGGTTTTCAGAGAAGATGAAAATTGAATAGTGAAAAGGTGAGAAAGTATTTAAAAATAGACATACAAGCCAAACAGTTGAATATTAACGGGATGGTGTAATAGAGGATGGATCGCTCAGACAGATAATGGTCCCAAACCAAAGCTCCTCTGTGGATAGTTTGTCCTCTTAATGAGCTGAGCAGGCCTTATCTAACATGTGCTTAGTTATCACTAGCAGTGCAGAATTAGGTCAATTAATAGAGCTATCTGGGTATTTTTTTGCCTGAACAGGTTTTCACTGGAAATTGCTGATTATTTAAACCAATTTATTGTGTAGAAATGTGTCAGTTTTGAATAAGTGTTTATCAGGAAGGTTTCTTGAGTTTCAAGGAGATTTTCTGGTCAAAAGCAAAATAAACCTCGGAACCGAGGGTAGGTAAGACACTCACCAGCAATGGAGATGCAAGTTCAAATGCCTCCATGATGTTGGTTGGTTGCTTGTTAAAATTCATCCATTGTAGAATGTTAAAATTCATCCTTCCATAGAGAAAATAGTGAGAGAGAGAGAAAAATTAACTAAAAATCAAAATATTTGGAGTATTTCTTCCAGCACAGAAAGTATCAGACCTGTGCATTCTCTGTACCTGTTCTGGTTGCATTGAGGTGCGAGGCAACCGCTGTCCATTCACTCATTTCACCCCTCCTTCATAAAGCTCGCTGCCCTCTCTGGACTTTGCGAGAAGAAAGGAGACACTGTCAAACAGCCGCTTTCTCAGGTTCAGAAAAGAAAAGGATTTGTTTCTGACTTTGTTGCCAGGTCAAGCAGAAGTGTGGTGCTGTTGTTCCCCTCTCAGCAGGCTAAGAGGTGTGCTAATGGAGCCGGGAGACCGCAGTGCTAAGTTAGTTGCAAATAACACTCTGTCCATGAGCACGTGCTGGTCGGATAGGTGGGAGATAGGCAATACTCCCTCATCACATTTATTTCGGCAGCAACCACCAACTGTTACAATTCGCCTTTCCATCCTTGCACTGGCCAACACGCGGGTGAATAACTGTGAGTAATTTGAAAAAAACAATGTTTGGGAACGCAGTTCTGCCATTTCCAGCGATGAAGACACAGAGTTATTGTGTCCTTCTCCTCCCCCAGACATGGACTTCCTTCTTAAGCGGAACCAGATAGCACTGGTCCATGCCCATGGGCACCATTAAAACTCACGCATGTGCAGGTGAGTGTTGCCCTGGAGAGTATCTTCTTAAATCTCACTAAATTGATACAAGCAGGACACACTTTTGGAATAGTAATTTTGCTTTCTGAACTAGCATTTATTTGATCTCTGTATCAATGCTTACCAGCAGATCATCAATGCACTGGGGAAAATATGTGTGGGATCTTCAGAAACCGTTTTTAAGCGTCAATAACAAAATCAGAATGATGGTCACTATTCAGGCAACAAACAAACTTTCACTTCAGAGTAAACATACTGGAAAAATAAGTAAAAATGTCTAAATAATTAAAATTGTCTGTTAGCTTAAAGCCTCAATTCATCCTTTGCAGACCTCCAGATGACTCAATGGAGAAGAGGAGAAAGAATCAATAGAAATGACAATAAATAAATTTATGGAATAAAATATGGTTCAGATAAAGTAAAACTCTGACTGCAACTTTGCCTCAAACTGAGCAGAACCTTTTTCAAGTTTCAGAAAAGTTTGAATAATTTTTTCTAGAAGTGAATGAAATTTCTGCTGTTTCTTTACTCCCTGATTCAAGTGGAAATTTTAAACAATACGGTGAGCAAAATGTTATAAGTAACAGAGAACGTGAAAGGACATCAAAGGTTCAGGGAATGAGGGAAGAGCCTGAGATTCAAAAGATCTGGGTTCAGTTTGAAGCGCTGTTCCTGAGCTGCTTAGAGACTGGGCAGAATAATTCACTACTGAAACCTTAATTTCCTTTTCAGGCCTTATTTATTTGGAATATAAGAGAATCTGGCTGTAGAGAGGGGTGCACTGAATCCCTTACTACTATTGTAACAAAACAACAATAATTGCTATTTTTTGTCTCTCTATGACAATTCTAACTTTGCACTCTCGGGCTTAGAGGGTTATTTTCTTCTACATATACAGTTTTACAGTTATTCAGTAGACTTGCAGATTAAGTGCCCAGCTCATTCCTACACGCTCTGATATTTGCACACAGTCAAATCAGATAAACAGTTACAAAATTCTGACTCAGCACACGCTCAGGGTTAGGAGTTTTAAATCAATCTGGACCCATAAACCTTTTGCATTTCCCCCCTAGAATCAAAGGAAATGAAATGCTGACGCTATTCAGTATTTATAGTTTTTGGTTGACAGATAGCTGCGAGGCACAGCGCTTGGTACTCACACTCTGAACACATTTTTGTTCCCAAGTAAGCCGGCCCGTCGCTTTGGTGGCTTCATCGACTGTACATCTTCCCCTCTGCGCTGACGGCGCTTTCGGACGGCGCTTCCTACCTCTATCCTGCCGTCGCGGTCTGAAAAACGGAATAGGCAACACCGAATTTTCGTTTGTGCTCAGGGTAGGAACATTTCTCTTGCAGGGAATACAAGGCACTCTGGGTCAACACGCCTGCTGGCATCCCCGGGAGTCCCCGGGGGCTCAGGTGTGTGCTCCTGGCACACATGCCATTAGAGGGCAGTCAACGCTGCTTCCAGTAGCCTCTCCTATCATCTGTTTCTCTGCCATGTTTAATAGGCTTTGTCTGGTTCAGGGCAAACCCCATTAGGCATGAAAAGGCAGAGCTATGTAAAAGGAACTTGCACTGACAGCCTGTTAAATGAATAAGACTCTGCAGGATAGTGGGATTCGGCTGTTTTGGAAAAAAATATACACACACAGACACACGTTTTACATTTTTTCTCTTTTTTGTCTGTATAAAAATAGGATCGCAGTTTGCTGAATGTATTCTTAGCTGCACTGTGCTATCATTGATTGCTAACCTTACAATTGCTGTTTTCTCTGTGTTGGCCCAAGCGCGTGAAATAATACTCCCATGGCATTGTAAAACACATACTTTTTGCCATGTATCCTGATACTTTGATTTTACAGAATTATACAAATACATCTTGTCAAAAAATACTCTTGCAGTTGCAACAATTAATCATGCAAGTGGCCTGTTGTACCTCTGAGAGCTCACTTGCACATGCAGGAGGACTTCAGCCCCTTCCAGAGGACTAGCTCAAGCCCTGTGCAGCCTTGCAGCTCGGGTCCAGGCCGTTGCGCTCAGTCACAGGTAGTTTCATCCACGATCACCAGGCTTGCATGTTTAATACGAGATAGAAGTGTGAGAATGACAAAGTAAAAGCGTGTAGTTACAGATGTGTGGTTTAAATAATTTAAGCATCACATGCTGGTGATGTGAATATAAGGCAGCTTTTGCACTTGTAATTTCGTTACAAAAAATCTTTTAGTTTCTTTTTTGCTTAAACCCATGGGTAATGGAAACTCAGTTTTTGCTGAGCTTTCCTATGCAGTGAATGGTGTAAGTGTGTTTGAGTCTGGCCACAACTCCAAATGATAGTGAGACGCTTGAGAAAAAGGGTGCTTTAAGTGCATTTCTGTTTCTACAGATCTTGTCACCAACACTGCACGCAGCTGGTGTAGTTAAGATTAGGACTGCAATTATTTTTTGCTGACTCTGTCAGTTTGAGCTTTTCTAGCAGAATTTCTCTAGAGGGCAGTAAGGATTCAAAGCTGCCTCGGTATGAATATATATATATTTTTTGTAGAAATGACAGATCATCTTTGCACAGCAGTAAAGGTTACAAGAGTGGGTGCACATGTTGCAGTGTAGGGTAGAACAGCTAAAAGCACATAAAGCATACTCTACACTCTTCCTTCTCATAACATCACCCAGGCTGATATTTCATTGCACATTTGTATTCTAAATTACTTAAAGTATTCTGCTTTTAATCTTGATGAGAAAGGGCCTTTTTGTTAGGGAAGATTCAGTTCGAGTTAGTGGAGTGTATAGTAACAGGGAAACAAATTGGAAAAATAAGTCAAGGGTCCAAACAGAAACCTTTGGTTAAGTGACTAGAATTGCTTCTGTGACTCCTACCTACTACTTCCAGAAAACTGGGGATACTGAAGCTGGACCTGGGTCCAAATAAAGTGTATGTGGTCATTCTCTGGCTCCCATGTTATGTTTAACAGTGGCAAATATAAGAATACATGTGTAATGCCTGCTGCGAAGGATATAATGCCTGCTGGATTTTCACAAATTAGGTAGGTTTACTGGCAAGAAAGACATGAGGCGATACTGAGGGTATGAAAGTTTTGGAGCTCTCTTGCACCATCCCCATCATCTTTGCACACCCTACTTGAAAGTGATGCAGCAAGGGCACCTAAGGAGATTAAATTCCCTTTAACACCTTATAAATCTCATATATCACTTAGGAAAAGAGTGCGTAATGAGTTCCACACAACTGCTGTTTCTAAGAGTTCATAGCCCTTTTCTCCTTGTCTTGTCCATGCATCTAGTTTTGAAGCCTCCAGAAACAAAGCAGAACGTATTAAGTTTTGTGGGCCAGGTTCTTCGAGCTTTACTGTCGGTGGGTAGTACCATAACCTCCCAGCACAAACACCCTCAGCCAGGAGGGTGAGAGGTAAAAGTAGCGGGGTCCACGCACGTATATCTTCAATCCTGTGATGATTGTACTGCAGCAGTAGCTCTGTGCTGATATACTTAAGGCAGCCTGAGCTGCACGTGTGGTCATTTGTGTTCAGCACTGTCCTAATGAGATACAAGCTTCTGCGTCTTGTGTCTGGATGAGCTGAAATGCAGGAATAGTCTCTCTGCACCTGTTCCAACAGACATATTCTTTAGTCTCTCCCATTCTTTGCCATGTCTATTCCTATGATTTCATGGTATTGTATTTTAAACATGGAAAGGCTCTGGAATTATTTTATAAAGTTCTTCCCAGACAGACTAAAGCTTTCTACTGCATCTGCTTGTGTCCAAACTGGCCACAATATCAGGTAAGAAGTGTGTATGATGCATATAGAGAAAGTTCAGTTCTTGCCTTCATTGTACTTAATCCCGCTGGGTTAGCAGAGCAGAAGATCCGGAGTAAGAATCTTGGATACAGTCGAGCAAGCTGAGGGTCAATCAGGACACACCAAAGACCACGCAGGAAGGCAGGTGGCCAGAGAAGGTTATCAACAATTATATCATGGCCAATACTTGATAATAAGGTGCCCCTACTTAAATCAGAAATAGAAGCTGTTTATTAGGCTTGGCGATACCGTGAATAACAAAAGATCTTTGTGTCATTCTATGATATCTTTACATAACATAATAGAGGCTATCTCTATTTCAATGTAATAACCATTTACCACTGATTTTAAATAGGGCAGGTGTGGTTAAATTTGAGCCATGTTGTTTTCAGCCAGGTGCAGGCAGGCTCACATTTCTGCAGGTGCCCGTTTTGTCTGTATAATGAGACATAAAGCTCAGAGGTACGAGAGGTATAGTCAGACATAAAACTCTAAAACACTGTTGTTTACGGTGCCTAAACAAAACAGTTGAACCCTAAAATTTGAGTTCACCTTGGTGTGCAGATTCGGAGAACCTAACTGAAAATGTAATTTACAATCCAGTAATTCAGGGGAGCCTATGGATTTCTTACCTCTGTTACAGCAATGAGGTTCCCCAAATCCAGTTTGCTCAGGAGTTTGCAACAGCAACTGCTACTGCTTGCTAATTTTTTATTCATTTCCAATGCACATGTAGCAACAAAGGCATATGTCTATCCCTTTCTTTCTCACCTTTACTGTATTTTGATACAGACTCCTTCCAGCAGCATCTCCAGACCTCTCAACTACTTACATCTTAACTGCTTACCCAACTACTTGACTTGTCGTCATCTCTTTCAAGTCACTCTTCAGGCGCCACGTTGCTCCTGGTCCCTGAACGCTCAATGCACAGACTGCTCCTGAGCGGAGCTGCCGAAGGGTCTTGCAGTCACTGGATTGCCACTGCGTGCCCCAGGCAGGCACTTAACCCACAGCTTAGGCAAGGGCTCTACGCAGAAAACAGGGAGTTGCCTCTGCACATCGCATCTGAGTGGTTCGCACACCAGCCGTAGTATGCTATCATGTTTTGAGAACTTCAGACGTATATCATCATCAACATATGTGCAAGTGTTACACCAAAAATTAAAGTCTGGGGCACAAATATCAGCGGGGCACTTTAAATAAACAACCAAGACACAACTTTTCAAGACGACTAGTTCAAACAGAAAATTGGAATGGTACGAACAATGTGAGAGTGGGCTAGATTTTATTGTAAGATTATGTTTTTAAGGAATACTAAATTTAGGATCTAAAGATGTTCATACTTGAATATATTTAAATAATTACTCCGTAAAATATTCATCCTACAATCTGTATGCTTGCTTTTCAGGTGTCTTAGCATCTAACAAATGTGTATTCCTGACCTTAAAAAGTATGTTTCTTGCCTGAAACAAATTTAAACAATAACGTAAGATGCCATAAAACTTGAAACCACCTATGTCAAGTCAAGAGGAGATTCATTCAAGATAATTCCTTCCATATTTGCAAGAGAATTTGGAGTTTTTTAGCTCAGCTTCATCCAGAATTTTCACCTGAGATCTCTTACCTTTCCTCTCATTGGCCAAGTGTCCTCTTTTAGGCTGTAGTGTGGCAAGCACATTTTAGGTGTGGGTTGACAAACATATTTTAAGCAGCCCCCCAGCTCATTCCAGACTCAGTGCTCTGACAGTTTTGCTGGTGCAGTTGTTTGCACACCACTTATGGAACCACACTGAAGATTTGATCTCGAGTAAGACCAATCCAGGTTAATTCATCAATCTGTCACTGGGAGAAAAGGCACTAATAGAAAAGGTGCTTGATACTAGAAATGACATTAGGAATGGTTCCCTGACCCATGGACAGGTTTTGAAGTTCGAACTTTCCCCTAGTCAACATTGAGATAGAATAGACGCTCTTCTAGGATTTTCATGAAAAATGGGTCATAGCCTTGTCGGTTGGTTCTCACTAGGGCACCCAAAGCGACAGCTACACACTGGTGAAAAAAATCTGTCCCCTTTTCACCCAACGCATTGCATGTGATGAAGATCATTGTTGTGCGTTTACATCAAAAGTACTCGGGGAGCTTTCACTCCCCCGTCAGGTTATTCGGTACGAACAGTGAGGCTCATAAATAGGGTTAGAAGTACCCCTTCGAAAGAGGAATATCCACCTAAAATAGATCTATTTCAAAGGCAGTGGCCCAAGAGCAATTGCTGTTTGGGATTCTCAATATAATTCAAACCACACAGTCTCCCAGAAAAAGCTTTTAGTTAAGGGGCTATGATTTTAAGAAGGCTTTATACCCCGTATGTGCACTATGGATCATGGAACTAGGAAGCAGTAAAAGTTGAGTACAGCTAGTATACCAGGGACTGACAGCATTATGACTTTTATCAGTTGTGTGAGAAATAAGTCCAGTCTTAGTAAGACAGTTAAGCCAATATGACCATACTCCTATGCTACAGATTTATGGTACACAGTCCACCCTATAAAGCAATTCTTTAGAAACCAAGGGCTTGAAAACCCTTGTTCGGACAAGTAGTCCTTGTTCTCAAGTTCCATTGAACTTCCTTTGCTTCAGCCAGAGCAGTCCCAAAAAAAAGCACCAGACAAGTAAGCAGACTGTGAGAGACCCAGGCCAACAAACATACAGCCTTTCATGTCCTAGGGTAGTCCAGCTTGCCTTGCAGAAGAAGCATGTAAAACAATAAGCCAAACATTATGAATTCATCATCGGGAAGATACGTGGACCAGCAGAGCAGACCTGGACCAGCTTATTCTTGGCTCTACCGATGACATTTTCTATTGCTCATGCCTCAGTTCCACCACCTATATAACTGTATAGGTAAAGCTATTTTGCAAAGTCCTTTTATAACTGTAAATGAAAACCAGATAAATGCCAAACATTGTTGTAATGAAAAGTATTTTCCTGCGCTGTTCAGAATCAGTGGGAAATCTATATTGGACACTGCTCCTGGAATGCTGTTTCAGTGGCACTTTTACAGCAAGAGTGCTTTCCTCCAAAAATATAAAGGCTTGAAAGGATAAAGTAGATCAAGTTTAGTGGTTCAGGATCAGTCAGTTACTCAATGTTACTGCAGTTAGAAGGGGGTGAAGGGAAGATGGGTGATTTCAGTAAGGTACCTACAGGGAGATGTGTGCCAGGATTCAAGCCTGGTGATTCATAAGCTGTTCGTCAATAGCTGTTAAATATCTGCTTTTTGCCAACGCTCACTGTTTCAGTCTGCCAAAGATACTGGATAAACAGTTGCTGTAAAAAATTTATAGTTTCTCTGGGGAAAACAAAAGCTTTTTGTGGCATAGTACAACATCATAAATTAAAACTTTTTAAATTAAGAAGTTACATCATGTTTTGATGTAATGTGATGTGGCAGGTCATGCTTTTAATTTTAATAAGCTTAAAAAAGAGAGAGAGAGATTGAGATTTGGGAATATAAATATTGTTTCTGAACCTATAACATCTCTTGTTAGAGGCTAGCAAAGCAGGTTCACCTCTGCCATCTGGGTTCAAGTCTTATTTCAGGAAAACAATTTGAAATGACTTCTGGAGGTATCAGCATCAGTTAATGAACTGAATTTCCACTCCACAGACCTTCCAGGAAATTGCCAAACAGCATTAGCACTTCTATAGTATTTGTCATACTTAGCTATTGCTGTGCTTTAAAAAGCACTGTCATCTCCAGCTTACCTTTTTTGAAGTGTCCTGTAACTTTCAGGTATCTTCAATTTTAAAAATTCCAGTATGAGACACCCAGGACTGTATTTCAGCGGTGCTTACAGTAAGTGCCCACTGATTTTAGGAGCAATTGCAGGCCTCCAGGTGAATCTCTGAATAGCTGGTCCTTAAACAGAGGCATCTCACTTTGGAATTCAGAACTGAAACCCATCGTGTTAGCAGTCACTTGAAGATGCAGGTCTTTTTAGCATTGTAAGGTTATGACAGAGAGCAGAATTCATGTAGCTTTAAACCGATGTGAGCTTTCAGCATGTCTAAGACTAGGCCTGCAATTAGGTACAGAAAAGTCTTCTATACCTTATGAACAGTGGACTTGGGTCCTCTTTTCTTTTCCAGGAAAAAAAAAAAGTCATTTGTTTTTATGCATGAGCTAGCACAAAAGGGATATTAGCCTTGATTTTAACCTTTGGCCACTGCTATAAGAAATGTAAAGGGTTGGGCATATTGCAGGACTACACAAAGGGGAAATAATCACCTATTCAGCATTTCACCTCTTGAATTTTATTTATTTTTCTTTCAGCTCAGTCACCAAAAGATGTGGTCTGAACCCTGCGTTTATTTAGTCATATCTGACAGGACTTTACTGGATGGCCATTGCTCTGTTCTCACTTACTTGGTTTGATTTCCCCAGATGTGACTCTGGAGGGGGATTGCCCTCATCGCGAGTTGGCTTTGGCTGCAGAGGGATCCTGGAGCTCTCGCTGCCTCCCCTTGGCAGAAACTTGGCACTTTCTGGAGAAGTCTTGCATAAGCCTTGGGAGAACGAAATAGGAAATGACTACTGTAACACAGCTGAGTAACGCGGTTCATTTCAAGCCACTCAGACAACCACCTTACTCTCAGCTAAGCCCGAGGTAATTGGTTTGGGGCTGTTTAGGGCACTTGCCTTTCATTCTCCTTTCTGATTTCTCTTTTCAGTCCTCTTATTTATTTTCCTAATAGTTCATTTTTTCCATTCTAACTCTCATTTTTATATTTTTAATCATATTCAGAATAGAGGAAAAAGGGTGACCCATTGTCCTCATAAGTGACATCCAGTCTATGACTTGACTGACAGGAGGTACCATTAGAATAAGCATCCATTCTCTGACTGAGACTATCCATGTTAACATTTCTGTACTCTGGGCTATATATTTGATCTTACATAGCTATAAATTATGAGTGACTCCATCAAAGTCAGAGGCATTACTCCAGTGCTAACATGGTGTAGGTCAGCTCAGATTCATGCTTTCAGGATTTCAGATGTCTCACTAGGGCTCCTGTTGTATTGCTGGCCACTTCTGTCATTCAGTCTTGTACGTGGTTAGAGTGAGCTGGCAAAAGTACCCGGTACGTGAGCTTCTCACAAGAATCATTGCCTTGAATTTCTTGAAGATCAGGTGCATGCTGGCATTTGAACTTGGCTATGGAGACAGAAGTGTACAGTACATTACTCTATTGTAAGTCACATCGGGGCAATATCAAAACACAATAAAAGTTAAACAAAACATCTGAAATCATTTGCTCTGTGTACACAGAGCATGTCTCCTTGGGGTAAAACGGATCTTTCAATTCAGAGTTCACATAGAAGGTAAACTACTGGAGATGGAGAAAGTTCAACATAATCACCTGAAAACAACAGGCCTACATTAAACATTACCAAAGTTAAACCATAAGTAGCAAAAAGATTTTGCCTTCAGTTCCACAATTTTACACTCATGTTCTATGACTGGTTTCTGTACTGGTAATTTCTTTACATCAGAGAAAAGCCAGGAATGTTATGGAGATGGCTGAACCGTTAGAAAAGGGCTCTGTGGGAAGGGAGGAGGAATGCATAGTTTTGATTCATGTGAGAAGGAATGTGCTCACTAGGAATAAAGTTTACAGAACTCATTTCAGGAGTTACAAAACCACAATGAGATCAAAACTTGCACGATCAGCCTAACTGTTGGAAAACAGAGTAAGTAGCTGGAGAAATTGGTATGTAGGGAAAGTGGGGAGGGTCAAAGGTGAGGGAGCGCTTCATTCTCTTTGTAACTGATAGAAAACAGAAAAAAGGTTTTTAAGAACTTCATACTTCGTATTCTCTTAGATAATGAGAACATAAAACGTCTGGTTCTCATCTTTTTTACACTTATGTAAAATTAGGATCAACTCAACAAGTTAATGGAGTTACATAGGTTTAAATCTGGCATAAGCGAGATAAGAAACAGGCCCATCAGTTCATTAAGGACTTCATTAACTGTGACTGGAATATCTTGCAGAGCCTGTGTTCCTGCAAATAAAAACATGTGTTTGAGGCCACAGGAAAGTATTCGGCATGCCCCAATGTGTACGCTACAACTAGCTGCCTATTTGAAAGTCAAAAGCTAGAGGGCTCTGCATAGTTGCATCTGGGAGCGGGTCAGTATGTATTTGTACAACCGCAGGACTTGTGCACGCAACAAGATAGATGCACACGCAGGTGGGTCTAACCTATCATCAGTGACAACTGAGCACAGAAAAACAAGCATAGGTCTGCATGCACGCAAGACCTTCCATTTCATTAAATTTTGTCATGACTTCTTGGCTTGCAAAATTATCCTGTTTATGTTTATCTCACTTATATGTAAGTTAAATATATAACTACATTCCACCATTCTGTGTTTTCTGCCAAGGGATATGGTTACGGTCTTATGATGCTACTCAACCCACTCTAAACCAATTTTACTCAAACATCAAAATAAATGTATATTAAAAAATCCATCCACAGGAAGGATCTGAATAGCAAAGGAACAAGCAGCTCCCTCAAAAACTTTATTCCCCTTCATGATTGATGGGCTCCATTACTTCAACTTTGCTGTTTGATCAAATGGTAAATCATGTAAATATACCATATATGAGTGTCAAAGCAGTTTTGAAGAACTGAAAATTTTTGTTTAAGTTATAGGTCAAGCAGCAATTTCCCAGAACAACCCCTAATGAAAGCAAAGATTTTCTTCCTTTTAAGCACACATCAGACCAATCTAATTTACTAGGGAGAAAATTCACTTTAGTGCAGGAGGACAATCCAGACGTATACACTACTTACGCCCTTGTTAAGTGAAAATTGGGATAAGTGGTACTAAGTGGGTGCATAGATCTTAAGCTTGTCCTCTTCAATGGGGTGAATTTTACCCTTAATAAGAAGTATAAGTAGAGCATCAGTGTTGTCTAGATTCTTCTGAGGACCATTAACACACAGCTGAGTTTCACCATAAAGATGTAGCAGAAAATGTAAATTAATTGAGAGCTGTTTTACTAGTTATATACTTCTCACTTATTGCTTCTCACTTGTAAACTGTGGACTCTATTATGTCTTGTCCAAATTATGCTGAAAAAAAGGTTTTGAATTCATTTCTATCAATCCTTCATGGGCTTTCCTTATGCATTTCTACTCAATTTCTGATATTTTTTCTGCTGAAAATTTATCATATCACAAGGAAATCCTGCAGACACTTCATTTAGTCTTCGTGTGACTTGCTACATTTGTCCTTGAAAAGGTCTGCTTCAACAAACTAGAATGCAGAGGAAGGCGAATGAAACTCAGATACGCATATTTGATACAGGCCCTCAAAACAAACTAGACCTTCACAGCCACTGTTCCCATAGTCAGGGAAGGACTGATCATGGCAACGTTCAACCTGGGAAATATTCAAAATATGTCTGAGGTAGCACCAGAGGACAGCTTGGCTGGGTTTTTCAAGCTGTCCTTCCTTTAGACAGCACCACCAGACACGTAAAAGGCCCAATTCTCTGATTCCTAAGGTATGTTACATGTAGTACTCAGACTGGTGTAACTCTCTTGGAATGAATTGGATTTCAGAGATGCAGTTCTGCAATGGAGAATGGTGCCAGAAAATACGTAATGTCAGCTATAGGTTGCCACCCCTCCATCCTGGAAAGGAGAAATAAAAGGCCTTCAAAGATGGTTGCAGATCAGACCTTGTCAAAACTGTGGACTGACTCTGCTCCTCTCAGCTTGGTTGCATTTCTGCTTCCTAGAGATGGTCACTCCCACCATTTCATTGCCAGTCTCCACACCTCAGGGGGTAAGAAAGGAAAATAACTCTAACTATCTTGAGCAGCCTCTTGAGAGAGTTTCATTAGATGTTCACAAGTAGGTGGCTTGAATTGCTAATAAAGCTTGGAAAATTCCCTTTGCCTGGTTTATTCTTTTTTTTTCCCAGCTTGACCCCAAATCAGTCTTATCTCTCGTTCAAAAAGACTCATTGTCCCAGGGAAATGTAAATGACACCTCTGTGTGAGAGTTAGTGATTTTGGCTCATGGCCCTAATGTCATTTCGTTGCTTTGTACATCAAAAGAACGTCCTCTGACACAGACATTGGTTTACCTTGCTGGAGTGACTCATCATTTTCCCACAATTAAATTTTTGAGCTCTAATGCAAAGCAGACTTATCTGCTTTGACAGGACAGTACAGAATAAACAGAAAAGACTAAATTTGTATTGGCAGCTACCACTGCGCTGCAGTTATGAGTAATACAGCATAACTAGAAAGGACACCAAGAAATCAAAATAGATTCTAGTTGCTGGAGAACCAAAAAAGAAATATCTGTTGATCCCCAGTAACTGGCTGTTTGGTATCGTATCAAGACACTGGATGGGAACAGCAGCAATAAATGTTTCTGGTCTTTCTCCCATCTATATTATGTTTTTTTCTCTTTTATTTTCTTTTTTTCTTTTTTTTTTTTTTTAAATTAAAAAATTATAAAAAATATATAAAAATTAAAAAATTATATGTGGGTAATTTCTATGCGTGCTGCATATACTAAGGGGAAAAAAATTACCCTTACGATTTGGACCACCGTTCAAACATACCGCTTTCCTCAAGCCTATGCCCTGCCTCACTCAGACCAGCACTTCCCACAGAGTGTCCCACCTCCACAGCTCTCCATTTCCCACTAACGAAGTTAGTTTGGGGAGACCTTATTGCTCTCTACAACTACCTGAAAGGAGGTTGTAGAGACCGACCCCCACCTCTCTACAACTGCCTGAAAGGAGGTTGTAGAGAGGTGGGGGTCGGTCTCTTCTCCCAAGTAACAAGTGATAGGACAAGAGGAAACGGCCTCAAGTTGCGCCAGGGGAGGTTTAGACTGGATATTAGGAAATTTTACTTCACCGAGAGGGTTATCAAGCATTGGAACAGGCTGCCCAGGGAAGTGATTGAGTCTCCATCTCTGGAGGTATTTAAAGGATGTTTGGATGAGGTGCTTAGGGACATGGTCTAGTGGTGGTCTTGACAGTGTTAGGTTTATGGTTGGACTCGATGATCTTAAAGGTCTTTTCCAACCTATACGATTCTGTGATTCTGTGATTCTGTGAAGTGGGATGCTCGGCTGCTGCCGGTGTGAAACCCACGTGCAGCTACACCGACAGGGAAGCTACGCACTCCAATGGGTCCAGGAGGCCTCCCTGGAAACCATCTATCCCTACACTGGTTTAAATTCAAATTTAATCTGTTCTGGCTACATCCTGAAGACAATCACACAGCATCACAGGTGCTTTCTTGCCATGTGATGGGGGACATCTGTCACACCTGGAAATGCTAGCAGAGGTGTGGTAAGGGGAGGGAAGTAAATCGTACCCAAAAAATTCGTTGACTCTTACCTTGGAGATACTTGGTTGTGGAAGGGAGAGGATTCATCTTCAAAAAAAGTATCGTCAGCAATCTTTTTCTAACTGAGAAAAGACATGCACTGAATTCAGATGGGTTTAATTCCACCTAGCTTGTGGGCCCAGTGTTTCTGACTGGCTGGATGGCAGCCGACCAGTCAATCAGAAATGCTGGGCATGGGCACATACATAGAATTTTGGTTTATGCTCAGATCACATTGCTCCAAATTTACATAGGCAATTACTACGTCCGCACACACAGATCAATAAACAGTATGTACAAATGAACAAAACTGCTTGGCACATGCTTAAGCAAATTAGGGCATGATTACATACAGTAAAAAATTTGGATTCTAAACCTTTGTACACTTCTGTTGTGATATTTTGTAATTGCTAATTGCAACAATATCTGTGCAGGGTATGTAATTCGACATGACAAGTGTTTTTAGCAGCAGGTGAATAAGATCGGTTATTGAAACAGCAAAATTGTTGCCAACATTGAGAAAATTAGATAAAAATGCAAGGTCCAAAGAGCCTCATTTATATCAGATATAACACAAGCTGAAGGAAACACAGAAAATTGTTAACTTTACATGTCAATAAGTAATTTAAATAGTTTATAAGAGAACAGAATGGCTTGGCATGGTTTTGACTCTTCAGCATCATAAACAGAATAGTAATACCATACAGCTCCGCTCATATATTTATATTTTGGACTAGTCACCTATTGTACTGTATGTTTAAATTGGAAAGCCTTGAACATTAATAGACCAGACACAAACTTCTCACTTAAAAAGCTCATGACCCCGTGCATAAGGAAGCGGTATTGTGCAGTTACAAAAAAGAGCATGTGAAGTCTGATTTCATTGCTGGGTTACATCTAGTCTAACTTTTGGTCCTTAAGCAATGCTTGGCATCCTTTCTTCAAAACTAATGCAAGCCCTCAACTTACACTCTCCATCATCTAAGAAAAGTAATGTCTGGAGAAAGCCCTGAGCAACTTCATTTGCATTGTAGGAATGCAAGTTTTAACCTTTATGTCTGCATTGGAAGCCTTGGGAACTTGGTCTGATAGTTGTTACATGAACCGGACGAGATACGCCAATAACGTCCAGTGCCATCAGTATGCAAAGAACAGTTCTCTAGAGAAAGATGAATGGACGTGGCTCTGTGCCAGCGTGTTTTTGGACTGCCATGAAGAGGTCTTCACTTTTAATTAATTTTTAAGTACAAAGCATCAAGGGCACGATATCCTTAATAAGAAGTACAGGACCATCTTCCGTTTCTCACCTTCCAACATGAAATAATGGTTGCTGGATGTAATGCAAGAGCACATCTGTGTGTATGTGTTTGCATGTAATATAGCATAAAAGGATATAGATGTGACCAGGTCAGCACGTGTCCTGCAGGAACTATGGTTTGAGATTTGCTTCACAGATCACCATAAAGTGATCAGCCAATTTTAGGCTTTCATAGGCCACGTGCATTCTGGATCCAAGTCTACCACCAAAACGATGAGCAACGCAGACTGTCACGTTAGACTGCAAGTTCTGCCTTTCTTCGTGGCAACTTTACTATTAAAAGCAAGGATATAAAAGTGAAAAGGATTAATGTAAGTAGTCTTTCTCTCTTACCTAAGTTTTACATAATGCTGGATACTTAAGACCTATTATCCTTTAGCCCTCCAAGACAGTGACTGTGTCAGTTTGCGCCTCATAAATAAATCCCTGATAAACTGACCATCGCCTTAGAACAGAAGGAGTTTTTAACAGATTATAGCCCTTTTGATCTGTTTGCCCCCTGTCATGCTGAAACACCTGTATAATTTTGGCTGGAGCCTGGAAGGAGTATTTCACAGCTCATAGCTCATGCGTTGTTTCTTAACCCCCTGCCCTGTTTACCAGAAGTAGTTTTATCTGGATTTTTTGGTGTTGACTCCCTGCTTATTTCCTAGCAATCAGTTAATAAAGAAAACTCCCATATACATATATATGTACGTGCACAGTCAGTATAGTTATACAGTAAACATTCGTGCCCAAAGTCAGTCACATGCAGCATTCATAAATTAATGCCACAGTCCCGTGTCCTTCACACTTTTGTTTTCACTTTAAGATTCTTTCTTAATAAGGAATAATGAACATCAACACCCAGTTATTCAGTAAACCAAAGCATATAAGCAATTAAATTAAATTAAATTAGCAGAGCCAAGCAAACAAAGCAGTAATCATTCAAGTCCTCTATTTAGGCTGCAGCCATAATGATAGACTGAAGAATAACAATACATTCCAGGAAAGACAATCAGTATTAAATTTTTATTTTTTGAAAATCTTAAACACTAAGTAAATACTAATTTTTGTCACAAAGGATTCCTTTTAAATAGTCTTTCCCTCTCACTTCAAAATGTGACAAATCCCAGACAGAATTGATCTTTTATAAGCTTCACGTTACTGGGGTATATTCAGCATTATCTTCTCCATACAGTTTTAGCTCAAAACCTCCTGGGAGTCTCCACCACTTTCCTTAACTGTACTAAAACAAGGATTGGCCAGTCCAGAACAGTAAAGGATGAAGGCATTAGAGAATAGTCTTGGGTCAAGAATTATTATTGCTAGAGGCCTCCAAAATCTAGTTATGGGTTTCAGCAAACCCTGTGGGCTCTTATGATAATGCTTTTCTACAGTATTATTGTTATATGGCATTAAATCAGTCAGATTCATGAGCAACAAGAGGTCAATGTCTGATTGAAATTCATAAGGTCAAAAAGGAAACTAAAAATCAATTTATAAGATATGAAGATTTAGGTTCAAACTATATCCATGAGCAATAAAATTTCACATCCATAAATGTAAGAAATCAGTTATTAAACTTGAGGGGGGGAAGAAGACTTATTAAGTTTTACACACACATAAGGCAGCTAACACATAATTTTATCAGACATTACTGAAATCCTATGTGTAATATAAGAGATGATGGGCTAAAATGCTAAATGGTTTAGCACTAAATTATTAAGTGATGTATCCCTAAGGTATTAAAAAGATAAGAAATGAAGAGCAGGTGTCTCTCCCACCAACTTGATCACTAGTTTAAGTGCATATTGATAACAAATGCACTTTAGAGGCAAAATAGTATTAGTAATATTTTTGCTGTATGAAAGCCTCATGTCAGAATGACTAAAAGCTTCTACCTGACAAAGAAGTGTTCATATATATATATATATAAATATAAAATATATATATTAAAAAAAATCATGTTAAGTGTTAGCTCCCTGTAGAACAGAAACGAAACTCCAACGTATTGGAGTTAGTTTGATACTTACACACAAGAAAATAATGTAGGTGGAATAACAACCATACCGCATTGAGAATGAGAATTATAGCAAGCACTCTTACCTGTTCTGAAATGAAAATGCATTTTTATTAAAATTACAGATTAATGGAGATTCATGTAAGCCAAAAGGTATAAAAATGTAATACTGCAGACAACTATGGTTATTGTAAGTCTAGCCAGTGCATTTCACGAGAACTCTTTTTTTCCTTTGCTGTTAATTTTCTAGGGGTCCCACCTTTGCCTCGGCTCCCTTGCTTTCAAGCAGAAAGCAAGCAGAGCGGTGGTGATGCCCTCCGCAACGTTAATAGCCCCTCCTGCATAAACGTTTGGGGTGGGATGTGTGCGTGCTTGCTGAGAGTGGCGCTGAAATACAAAATTGCTATTTTTGCCTCTTACTACATCCTGCTCCAAACGCAAACTAAAAAAGCCAAACCCTGAACTTCCCTCTGCTTCAAAACCTTCCTCATTTTCCCGTTTCAAGCAACTCACTCCTCTTGCCTCCCTCCAGGCTGGGTCTTCAGCAGTTGTTTCCACGCGTGCTGGCTCTGCCCAGGCAGGTTCAAGGGCAGGCGTGAGATGGGACAGCCGGGTCTGGGGAGCCGAGCCGCTCTGCCCCGCGCTCCCAGGAACACTCAAGAGACCGTTTGCCGGCCACGTGGAGAGGCTCTGGCTCTCTGCCCCGGCTTTGCAGTCTCCATCTGCCCGTGCAGGAGGAGGCAGAATGAAACAAGGCTGCTTACGAGGGAAGCGCAGTGGGAGCTGCTAACCTCAGGAGTACCGTGTACCTCGGGTGCTCCCAAAATCCCGTGGGAATGTGTTCTTCAGTTATTCTCCTCTTTTCTTCTCCTCTAATGAGTTCTGCCATCCTTATTCAGAAAGACAGGGATGCAATTCATCCAAGCACTTTTGCAAAATACCTGTGTCTGAACTCTGACGCTGAGGACTTCTTGGCAATTGCCTTCTAGCCTTCAGCTGAACATTTATTTTACACGTGTTCAGATTTCTTCTTTTTCATATTCACTCATCACCATACCAGAAGTGGGTAGGATTGCCTCCTCTAATTCTTACTTTGATGATGATTCAACTTGGCTTAGCTCCTTCTTCCTTATCTTTCTTTTGCTACCTGTTCTCCAGCTGCTCAAGTTTAGGCATTTCTCTGGTCATGACTTTTGTCTGTCTTTCTAATATTAACTTTTGCATCTTCTCCATTCAACGCAGAATTCGCTACCTGCTGTGGTTTTATCAAGAAATGTTTTAGGGCCTGGGTTGCTGAAGCCAAGGTATTCTCAGAGAATATCTTTCATTTAAGAACAAAAGGATATTGCTTTGTAGCTCTCCATAAAAGAAAAGGTTTGACAATGTGAACTGTGCACACTGAAGACTGAGAAGGCAAATAAAACCAGCCTGTTAGTATTGTGTTAACGATAACGTTTGGGGTTAGGCCATGACATTTAGAGCTGGATATATTACAGCACCATTCGAGCTCCAGCTTTCATACACCTCCAACCTCTTCTCCTTCGAGCCTCTCTCTTCAAAACATGCTTCTTCAATGAGACTGAAGAATCTGATCATGTTTAATCTTGGGTAACTCAGTTAAGCTGATATCTAATCTTTCATTAGTATCACCTTCATTCTCTGCTGTTCAGCTTCCACTTTTCCCTGTCCAGATCTTTGATCCCTGTTAGTAAACCACAGATGGGAGCTGCACGGGCTGATGGACCATCACGTATAGCTGAGAGGCTACGGGATAAAAACAGCGCACGGGGCTCACGCAGACCTTTGGCCAACCCTCGCTCATGTCCGGGCTCATCTCTGACGAGGGCACAACCTTTTCTGGGCCAGGGCACCATCTGCATTTGTTTCCTAAAGCATCTTCAAAAGTCACGCACTGCTATGAGCACCAGTGTGATGATTTAAATGAGCTAAATAAAAATATTTTCATGTCAAAAAAATAGAGGAAGAAGAGGAATACCAACAGAGATTTAAGACAGATTACAAATTAAAGGGCACAGTATAATGTTTGGTGACGTTTAAGGGTAAAAAACATTATGCAAAAATCATGTTTTATGCCTCATCTAAGTGAAAAGAAGCAGGTTACATTCCTTGGATTGAAGCAGGTTGAATTTCACAGCAAAATCTTTCTAAGCTGGCCATTTCGTCAGGGACTACAACAGTTTCCAACAGAACCAAGTCTTTGCCTTCATTTTAATGGATTTCAAAGTAGGTCCAGCTATAGGTCCCAAACAAACTCAGAATTCCTCCGAGTTTGACACTTATATTTATTTAGTGGTCCCACTCCAAGTAAAATGTGAGTCAGACCAACAAAATTTGAATATAAGCTTTAGAATAAGGGGAATTAAAAATAGAAATGAACACTTTTTTTTTTCCCCCTTGTAATATTTTGTTTTTCATTAGCCTTTTCAAGTTAGAGACTAGCATTTAGATTTCCAAGCTTTGCTCTCTGGCTGGGAATGCTAATAATTACTTCTGAAAGATAAAAATATGAAACTCTTGGATAATAACATGGCTGTAGGGATTTAATGAATCCCCGTGGGACTACCCAATTGCAAGAGCAGCCAGCATTACGTCACTTGATGGGGATACAAGATGTGTTCGGAATAATCATGTAAAATTAAGGGAAGTGATGATTTTAGTGGTTTCCCCTTTATTTTTCTGTACATAAACAAACTGCCACTGCTTAGGATTTGTTAATGTAATAAGCAACCAAAAAAAAAAAAAAAAACCAACAGGTTTTACAATGAAAAAGAACATTCTTATGCTTGTTTACAATGATGCCTTAGTAAAATTACCTAACAATGTTAATATTGTTATATTAACTATATTTTAATATAGCAAAGTTTAAATTATATTACAAAAAATTATAAATAATTATGTAAAATGACACATTCTATGGCTAGCAGGATACCTAAACACTACTGTAAAAATGAAATAAAGATCTATTAATGCAATAAACCTACTTAATAAAAGTTGCTTTCATATTCAAAACCAAAATATTAAAGCATGCTCCATATCTGAAAGTCAAAAGTGAAAGAATAAATTAACTAAGGTTAAGAACCTTGTAGCAGCTGACTAACAAAGCTCTAGGGCATTATAAAATTTCATGCTCTTGTAATAAAAAGGATAAAGAATTGGCTAGAAGACCACTAAAAGTTAAAATAAATGAACATAAAGTAGATGAAAAAGCTTGACATGACTGAGACCACAAATGTGTAAAGACCAAAGACATGGTTTTAAGCCATTAGAGGACTGAATTAAATGCAAAATGAATCCTAGTAGTAAATTAATAGAAAATTACAAAGGTAAATGAGCTCTGTTTCACAGTTACAGAAAACTTTTTATATCATTTTTATATAATTTTTTTCCCGGTACTTGAAAACATAGACGTGTGATGAGTTAAATTCTGGCAGATGCCCAAACCAGAAACAATTCTTAATATTTCTGCATATAGAAAAGTCACATTTTATAGAACAGAGAGAAGCATGATCACACAAGACATTTTCCACTTAAGATAAGGTGGGAGCCATTTACCATTTAAATTTTTATGAAAAATTTGCTTTATGTAGTATATTAAAGAAAAGTTTTACTTCTTCTTACCTTACCTCTTCTTCTCACCTCCCACCTTCTTTTATGTTAACCTTCAAAAGTGATGATGAAAAAAGATCAAATTTTTTGGACTTGCTTTGTTATTATTTCTTAGTCAGTGGATAAGACGGAGAAGGGAAGATATTAAAAAGGTAGAGGAATTGCAAGATGCTGAACAGCATATTATAATCTCAACCAAAGAAACAATGTTTTCCTCACAAACTGCAAGGCAGCCAAAATCTTTAATGTTTGCAAGATCAAATATAGTAAAAACATGGAAGCAAACAAACCTCTGGTATTGATACGTTCTTTGTTTGCCAGCATAAGAAGTGCTTGCCTCTCTGACCACTTTTGTATTTGGAAAACTTGTCAATGATGTGAAAATGGGCAAACATTTGCCTAGTGTCTGCACTGCAGCCGGTTACGAGTCCAGCCTGACTCCCAGGTTAAAAAAAAAAAAAAAAAAAAGAAACCACAGCAACGACAACAACAACAACAGGAAACACCTTGTGACCTCATTTGGAGATCATCAGAGCTTTGAACCCCAAAATGCCCAAAGATGGTTTCACAAGTGAAGTTGGACCCCCTTGATCTGGTTACAGTGCCTAGAAATCTTCATGCTCTTTATTCCAGTGGGGTATCGCCTTTTGAAGGTAAGGTCCTATGCTGAAATAGGTTCTGGTTTGATCTTTGCAATCCAATGAGTTGAGAGCGCAATTAATCACTGCAGGTGTAATCCATCTGTCTGCAGATGTCTATTGAAAGACTTTCTGTGTAAACTGAGTCTCATTTTATGTTTTGAAATGTTCCAAGTGACATGGGACCAAATTACCTCCATCATAGTAAGCAATAGCCAGATGTAAGATATTGTCTTACAAATACCTTCTCCGCCATCGTCTTCGAAATAAACAAACTGCAAATGTTTTTCTAAAATGGTGAACATGCTAGTTTATACCGACAACACGAGTGATCGGAAATAAAAGATTTATGTGCAGTGTACGTCTGTCTCTTTACGAGCATAAGTACAGAGGGCTTTTAAGGCTGTCAGTAAAACTTCTGAACTTTGGTTTCAGCTCCTTAAGAAACTGTCTTCCTCCAACCTTTATTTTCTGGATTTTTGTTTTGGCCTTCAGTGCTCTTTGTGGGTATTTCACACCCATTGGATGCTCCACAGTAAGGATGTTGGTGTTCAAGTCAGCACGACTCCAACTTTCACCTCATTGTCATCTCCACAATAAACTATTCTTTTTGTTTTTGGAGAAAACCCCTAAAACCTTTAACGAACAAAGTTGAAGCTTTCACAGTAAGAGTGTTTGGTTTGCTGGAGACAAGAGCAGCGGTAAATTAGGAGGCCTGGTCCTGTGGCACATTGCTCAATGTGCTATAGCTGAAAATAACAATTAATCAATCACTGATTTACCTACAGGAATGACAGCATGACAGTAAGACCCTCCTCAGTTTGCTTCATTACTTTTCTCCTTTATAGAGCTGTAAAATAGCTTTTTTGAGTGTATGGGAAGGCACACCCTAACGGGAAGGCTGGTTCAGCCATGTCTATGGATGCTTTGCTGGACACCATGAGGAATGCTAACAGAGCGGCATCGAGCTCTAAAACATAGCGATGCACTCCTGGGCAAGGATTCCCTTGAGAGTATGAATTCTGGTAGCAACCAGATGCAAAATGATGCAACCTGAGTAGGTTTTGTGACAGCTACACAAATATATGAGAGGATCTAACTATTTTGCCAATTTTAGCCAGATTCATTCAGGTAGAAAAACTAGAGTAACTTTTGGGTGGAAAACTTTAAAGTTTGGTAAGTTTAAAAGGAGTAAATTAAGCTCTTTTGAAATTAAGAAGCTAGTGGAAAAAGTTGAAGTTCAACAACGTTACTGATAACGGACTCCTACACAGGCTTTTGAATTTTTTGCAAGAATACTATCACTTCTCTTCATTAACAAACTGTCCTGTTCCTTTTTCTAGACCAGAGCTAGCACATCAATCTGACCATTTCTAATGAGATATAGGATAATACTGCGTGGACCAGACTTGCTTGTCAGCCACTGCCTGATGGGTTTAAAGTAAGAAACAATCCTTCATTAATTAACCTTCACTTTCTATGTAGATTCACTCATTGAGATGCAGGTAATTAAACCAAGGTCATTTCAAGGACCGACAGAGGAAAAACAGCAATGCAAAGGTGGTGTGGTTGTTTTGATAGAAGGCTTTCACGACAATTGTTTCAGTGTAATAGTTACACATACGAAGGTGGCCTTTTTGGAAAAAAGAAAACCACCCTCTTCTTTAATGTGTCACCCCAAGGCTAAATAGGTTTTGGACTTAACTTTATAGACTTAGCATGGCTTTCAGGATAGATTAGGAACAGAAAATATCAGTAAACTCAAGAAGGTTCAGGATAAAAAAAATAATAATATATGGAACAAAGGCAGGCATGAACTTATTGGGAGGGCTCGACAGTGACTGAAATATCCCTGCAAAAAAGACTCTCAGTCTTGCATCTCCTTTTAAAGTAATATTCACCAACTAAAAAAGAACTACTTCAGTTAGAAAACTGTACGTAGAAAATAGAAGTGTAATTTGTCTTAGTGGTCAGATTCATTCCACTGACTTTCAACCCTTACAAATGCAATGATGTAAACCTGTTGAGAGCTGTGCAACGCAAGCAGCTGCTCGCTCATTCACAGGTATAAGACTCCAATTATGAAACCGCTGTAGCTTGGGGATATAACAGTATTTTTTGCAGCTCTTCCAAATTAGCTCTTACACCAGCAGTCCAGGACACGTGAAGTTCCGAACTTTGATCACTGTTGAGAGCAAAGTGAATATATTGAACCTGCAAATAGCCTTTAGCTCTTTCCAAGTGGTTCCCTTATAATTTGAGTGTTAGATTAAAGTTGTATGTTATAGATTTTAATAACTATCTTCCATTTGGTTTGCTGAGTACCACTTGCTGTGGATTATATGACCTACTCACCAGCATGTCCCATTATGAGCACTTAACCTTGAAAGTTGTAAAGACAGAACATTTAATCTGTTAAACACAGTCAGAATCAGAAGGTTATATAATTACAGGTAATTTGCCCTAGCACTTCTAATACTTTCCAATTATTAAAATAAATTTTACTGAAAATCTTCTTCTCATGAAATGGAAAAGAAATAATAAATATGGAAAAAATAAGTATTGGAGAACACAAATATTCGTTGAAATGTATACATAAATTTGTTTCAATTAAGGCCTTCAGTAATCATCAGTATAGTAAACTTTTACGAGCATGGATATGCAAAGAACAGAAGTTAGTGTTAACAGTCATGCAGGAAATACTAGGAGTAGATAAGAATGAATTCAAAATTCTTTTTCCGCAAATATTCCCGACAGACATACATGTACTTATACAGACATTCATTCACGCTCCAATCACAGCTTGTATTTTGATATTTGAGTGCAGAACAGATATAAAAAAAGTGAAGAGAATTAAAAAAATTACTATCTTCTTATGGAAATTCTGCAGTTAGGCAAACAGCAAGTTATTTTCATTATGAAATTAAAAATAAATAAAATTAAAAGCTTATCAAAAATAGGAAACCATTCACTACAAAAGAAAAGACCAGATATAACACATAACAGATAAGAATCATGATGCTTAAAGCTCTGCTAGAAAGCATTCAGTTTTTATGGTAATAAGGGAAATACAGAATTCTATATAGATTACAAAAGATTTATTAATTGTAATTTTAAGAAAATTGATATTTCAATAAAGAGATTTTTTTCTGTGCCATTTTACCATCCACAGGTGTTTCTGTACCTTTAAAACAACTGACTTGATTAAGTAAAGGATTCAGGTGTAACATTATTGTAAATCAGTCTAGAATCAGATTTAAGGAGATGATCAATCCTTGTAACTTGGTGTTTTATAATCTATAAATACTTGAGAAAAGTTTTACATAACACTTTTAATATGGAGGTAGAGAATGAGGCCATAAATTAGATACCAAAATCTGAGCGTCCAATAATCTCCGCCTAAATGTTAATTTTCCATAAGGAAGCAACACCTTTCAGGATCAAGACATCCTCTGGCTGGAGTAACATCTGCCACTCTTGAAGATGCTTGACACACAACGTAGTTTAAGACCGTGGCATCAGATGAGGCCACGGGGATTTCCATTTTAGTCCTCAAAACCGAACCCTTAATTTGTAAATAAGTTTGGTAAGAAAAATATATGCAGTTGCATTTCAGATACACACACAGAGTTACTGGCGTTCCAGCGCACGATGGGCACCAACTCGGTTACGCTTACTTGTACGCACACAAGTATTACACAGTCATGAAGTAGTCACGTGCCAATTAGATCTGCATTTGGCATGGACGTTTCACATGAATTACAAGAACTGTAAAAATGAGCAATTAGAACTGCATTTCATTTGGAAATTTGAATTTTCAGCACCACCACCATTTTTCCCAGGAAAGCAACACTGTCAAAATGTTTTGTTTATGCAAAGCTCTAAAATGAAAAGAATGCCAAACAAACTAAAAATACAAAGTCAGCTGAACCTGCATGGAGCTCCAATTACACCCATTTTTTTTAAGCTTTTGCAAAAGTGTTTGAGCTTAATTAGGTTAAGCTATTTCAAAGCATGCCCAGTTGTAATTTGTTTATGATACAGAGTTGCTCTTTGATCATGAATGTTCATTTTTATAGAAACCCTGTTATCAGTCTCAGGATAAGAAATGAAATGAACAGTGTTTGTGCTAAGAAAATTTAGAAAAGTTTAAATAGCTGTCTTATTAGAAAGACGTGACTTAATTTAGCATGTGATGGCAGTAGGGTAAGCAAATTATTTTTTAGGAAAGAAAGGGAAACTCAAGTGTGTTCACTTACGCATCCTGCTTAAGATCTGGTAGCCTTTGGATTATCTTTGATAACCTGATATCTAGTCTGAGCTTGAACTTTGCTGGTTCTTGTGTAAAGCAGCTATAATATCCACTCATCCTTTGAAATCCTTCCATTCATTCTTGTAGAACAAGAAAACAAAGCACTCTCCATCCTTGAAATTACTGTTTGATTCTGATATTTTTAAGAGATTTTACCAGAAAGGTGAAAAAGGTACAATATAGTGTAAGTCTCCCCAAGAAAATAATCTGGCTCTTAATTGTTAAAGAACAAACCTTAGCTGTTGTTGGACTTGGGTAATAAGAACATATTCAGACCACCTTTGAACATATTCAGACCATCTTTATTTAAAAGCATGAATCTAGGTTAGAGGCTGTAGGCTCGCTTTTTCAGCTTCTCTTTTTATTTTTTTGTTTGGTATTTTTTTGTTTAAATCTTTTACATGGTAAGATGGGTGCATTAGCTGCACAGTTTTCTAGCTGAAGATCATCCAAAATACATGAATACATCTTGGCCTTTGGGAAGGGCTGTATTCACAGAGCATTTAAATGAGTTTTTTTCAGATATTGCATGAAGATATTTTTGCACTCATAGGGGAATAATGCAGATCTGTCTAAGGTTCCCTGTACCAGCAAAGCTATTTCTCTCTGGAACATGCTACAGAACAGATAAGAACTTCATATGCAAAAACTGAGAGTTTTAAGACCATATTTTAAAACTGTGTTCAGCTTTTTTTGTTAATGCATTTGGTAACATGAGTTGCCTGTATGCATCCTTGCACATCCAAGGATGCCATGATCGGTCATCTCTGTGTGATCTCACCTGATTAATGCACATATTAGACACTGATGCAAATTAAACATCCAATATTTGTACACTTTTTAAAATGTAGGTCTTAATGACTCACCTTCCAAAACAAAATTAATGATGTTGAAGAGCAATATGCAAATATTTGCACTTTGACAATGAAGTCTTCAAGAAGCAGCCAAGAATTCTGTATCGTTAGTAAGGCCAATCAACTTATTCATAGTAAACAACTAAGTCAATGAGCTCAGTCTCTTCTCCTGTTCACAATTAACTTCAAATTACCTTAACATTTTAAAAATGTATTTAATATCCAGCATTTATTTTGAGTTATTGCCAGATTTATGAAGGTATTTTGTCAACAGGAGCTGGATACATACGCTGCTCAGGCACTTTTTCAAAACTCATTAAGTACCTCCTAAGTTTTCTCTGTATCTGGTCCTAATTTTTGGTCTTTATAGTAGGCAGAGGCTTCTTCTGTTCGTGGTGTTTGCAATTTTGGGCACTGAGATGGGTTACTTACACTGAGTGGACTCAAATCACCTGGTATTATTTTTGCTCCAATTAGACTGCATTTAGTTACTATATCCATATTTAAAATCTGCTTTCCATAAATGTTATGCAACATTGCCTTAAAAATTGCTGTTTCAGTTAACATTTCTGCCCATAAATCAGTCACTGGAATATTCAGAGAAAGCAAATATGAAAGGGGTGTGAACACAGCTGAAGGCTATTCAATGTTTTATTCAAGGGAGTTTTCATGGAAAGTATTTCGAGGTATTTGCTTAGTTCTAATCATTACCATGGGACGCCCTGGAAATCCAATAGTAACAGCAGTGCCAAAACTTGAAAGCAATTAAGTATGTTTGAATAAAGAAATTTTCATTTTATGTTTGTGTTGAAATTTTGGTGCAGGAAGGAGGCAGCCCAGCTGAGCCAAATTCCACAGTTCTCTCAGCCTTCAGCGGTTTGGAAGGCCATAGGTCTAAGGTAAGCTCTGCGAGACCCTCTGTAACTACAGGGAGCTTTTGTTTTCCGTCAACGTTTTTGCCAGGAACTTGGCTCTTGCTGAACTCCAAGTGGAGGCAGGCTGTTTACATTTCCTGTGAAATACTGCAGGCAACAGAAGCGTGTTGGGATAGAGGTCCTGGTGGAAAAGCACCCTGTTTTAGTTTTGTCTACGTCCAATAGAGCAGTATGTGGAGCGACATCTGAGCTGGTGCTGAAGTAGCTCAAGCACCAAGAACAAAGTAGCCAATAAATTTATCACGGACAAATTAGCCCAAGCAGAGTGTCCCCTCCATTACAGGTCAGGCACCTTTCGGAGACACAGGTTTTGCAAGTTGGTGGTGACCTAAAAGGTACTGAACCTATGCAGCTCTTATTTTCCATTTTAATGGGAGTTGAGGAAGCTGATCAGATCACAGATGCACTCAATAATGTGATGAATGGCACCTTCAACAGACTACTAAAAACTTTCCATGGTGCTAGGGCTTCACCGTGACTTCTTTTATTGTATATTAGCAGCCAGAGATGCTGCATGCACTGAAATGTGAGAAGGATTTTCATGCTTGTAAGAGTTCAGCATCAAGCTATAGTTGAGCATTAGCACTTCCCTTACTTTACATTCAAAGGGTTCTTTGTCTGGGCTGCATATTCAGAGAGATAACAACAATGAGAATTCATGGAAATTCAGTGCCCTCTTCCTCTCCTCTGATAAAGCACAAGATAATAAAGACATTGCATCTGAAACATATTTGGTCGAATTTTGGAAGGCCAAAATATAAAGGCATTTCATAAATTAGGATGGATGGATGAACTCTCGTAGCATAAAAGAATGCCAAAGAACCATATAGGGTTTTTTTCCCCTTCAGGATTCAGCACTTAGCAGCTATTCAATTACTGTTTCAAGATAAAGCACGAATGCAACAGCTACTTTACACTATACTTCATATTTTACTTTCTCATGAATATAGAATTGTATTGCTGATCACACAAGCATCACACATCCAAGTCCTAATATCCACAGCCTCAAAAAAACCCTGATGCCACAGAAAAGGATTCTTTTTTATCGCATTTCAATTGTCTGAATACTCAGAGAACTGTAGAATCTCCCGGCTGCTAGAGGCTTTCATTTAAAAAAAAACCAGGAACAGGAGGCAATTATATGCTATACATTTTGGGAGCTCATTTACGGGGTACAAGATGATCTTGGCAGATTTTGTTAAATATGATCAGCTAAATCATGCAAGCCTAACTGAAAACCACGGATCCATGTATTCTTAGAGCCAATCAACATAGTAGACAAGCAACATTTGTTAACTGTTCTGACATCTTCCTTTGGCTTTGTAAGTCATGATTTATGTTCACAATGTTCTTTGCAAATATGAACCACAGTATTTGTTTCAGATTTTGTACATGTTCTAGCATGCTGTCTTTGTTGGGGATTGGTTGGCTCTGGCCATAGGTATTGAATTAGAAAAACCTCCAAATTCCTGGGAGTGCTTGGAGTTCTGCGATATAAGCAGTAACAAAAAACTCAGTGTTTGTCAAGTGCCTATCAGCCTTCATTGTAGCTAGTCTCCTAACACGGCCACATTTTCCATGAGTGTTAATAACGGCTGCTCAGTGGCGTCTGACAAAGCAGAAAATCATCCTACGAAACCAGCAAAACATTTACTGGCACCTTCGTTGGCAGCTGGGTTGGAATGGCTTCTGGAGACTGGGAAGCCTGGCTCGCTCGGAGGCAACCGCTCCAGCTGAGGAAAGTAAGGGATATCATCAATGGGGGCAGGGTTGTGCAAGAAATACTTGGGTATCACTGCCTGCATTGTGGCTGTTTTCTGAGGACACAGCTCAGTTGCTTTAATAATTCTTCTGTTTGCGTGCAATAGTGGTTCCAACAACGTCCGAACACCTGGACTTGGACGTGGCATGAAAAGCACACCATTGTTTCCTTTAGGAATGGGACCTTGACCAGCCAATAAAGCACTGTAATAGGGGTGTTCATGAGACATGCCCTCCAGGCTCTGTCCAGGTTGTTATTTTAAAAAATAACAATTGGATAACAAAGGATAACTGTCTGGCATAAATAACAGACAGTAGCATAAAACACGATACAAGAGCAGAAAATATGAAATCAACATAAAAGCTACATCATATTTCTCAATATATCCTGTTTGGTCCCAATTCTGCCATCAATTGCAGAGTACAATGACTTTACACATAGTAATTGAGGGCATAATTGAACCAATTTTCTATAATCTTCTATACATTCTGAAAACAAATCCTGAGCTACCCCAGAAACGCATTCACATTAAATGTCTCTAGGCTCCACTTTTGTCATAGATCTTTTCATTCCAATGTTTAGTTTATAGTGGTGTCATTAGGAAATATTAGAAATGTTAACGTTTTAATATAATGAGATATATACAATTTTTTTTTCTTGCAATATCAACTTTTTTGAAGTTATGAAAAACTGAAATTTTGTAATAAGCAAGCAAAAAAAAAAAAAAAAAAGAAAGAAACAAACAAACGAAAAGAGGAAAGGTAGATCCAGATACTCAAAATACTAGGTGCTGAACTGCTGAACTCCTGGATAAACTTTGATACTTCTTGAGGTATGAGATTAGGAACTAATCTCCCACACTTTGGTCCAGGGAAGAAGGAAAGCTTGTCTGTCTCTCTCATTCCAAATACTCATTTTAGATATTTAGATGCTGAAGTCAACAAGGTGCTTCAGCACATGCCTGAATCATGGCCTAGCCAGCTCATTCAGTGACATAAAATAATGTTTGATAATTTGCACAATGCTTGAAAGATCGCTAGTGATTTGTTATCCGTAAATCCAATGAACTTTTGACATATCCTGTTGCCTGGGTGAGGCAAGACATCCATTCAGTTACTAATGGGGGAAAGTTGAGGCACAGTATGATTTGTTTTACTGAGGTAAATGTCGCAGAGAGCTATATTTTGTGAATGGATGATAGGTATAATGAAAGCATTATCCCTTAGCCACAATGCTGAAGTATAATGAAATTAAACATTCTGAGGTGTTTAGGTACGCAAAAACACAGGTAGGGGCTAATAAAAATCCTTTTAAGCAACTACTAGCACAGTTACACACTAATATTTTACAAATCTGGTTGGTCAACTACTTCTTTATGAAGATGGCAGAAACTGATCCTTTTTTTCCTCCAAAACTAAATAAAATAGTCTATTCTGAGAATGCTGAATCACGCAAGATGCAAGTAAGCAAAACTCTGTAAATTTTTTTTAAGATTTTTTTTTTTTCCTGTGGGGAAAATTAAAATTGTGACATTCTAACTTAATGTGGAAATCTGGTAATTTCAAGTGAGGCATTGGTTGGGAAAGTTTTTTAGGTCAGCCTGGGATTTTGGATAAGGGAGGAATGAGTAACACCATCTCTGAGTAGCTAATGCCCTTGTGACTGTAGGGTGTTAAGAGAGCAAACTCAGCCTTATATATCTTATTTAATCAAAGAATATAACTTCATCAGAGCTTGCTTCAACTTTCAAGTAGAAATAAACCACTTCTATTACTGGCAATTATTAGCTACGCATATTACAGCAAACCATCCGAGTTTTTTGCCTTTCTGGATTCATGGCTGAAGAAAGAGAACAAAAGGAAGAAAAAAATGTAAAAGAGAGAAGCAGCAGAAAAAGCAAAACCCCCACAATATTTGTAAGTAAATCCTCTTTTTACTTTTAATAAAATGCAAGCCTAATCTCAGTTTGGCAACTCTTTTCCCTAGGGCAGGCTGTAACTGAGAGGAAACACTGGAATCGCAAGCTCTGAAGTCATCCGGAGGCTTGAAATACTGAGCGATGCGATACTTTGTCACTGTGGCAGACAACGTTAGCTGAAGGGCTGGGCACGCAAGGCACATACGTTAGATAACGTTATTCAGAGACTAACCAAGGCTCCACGTGGCACAGGCTCATAAAAGGGAGCTGGGAATGGGTACACATCAACACTTCTGGCTGTAAGGCAACTTCAATTTTATACCCACTCACTGGTATTCAGGAAAAGTAACAGCAGCCTAGGCCAAGCTCGAATATAGCTAATATACTGATACAAACCCAAACTAGTGCACAACTAAGCTGCACAGAAGAAAGCAGAATGGTTTCTTTTTGTCAGCAGCACCTGCATCTACCAAAAGGGCACTAATATTAACTATCATCATGGCCATACTGGGGATACATAATCTAAATCATCTGGAAGAGGAGCATTACCTAATGAAGGGGCGGGAATCACTCCCCTTTGATCTCTTTTCAAGGAAACCTTCCAATAAGCGTGGGGGCTGTCTCTGCACGCCTGCAGTCCAGCTCTCACAGCCCTCCTCTGAGAGCTGCTTCTGATGCACCTTGCAAAGAGATGTGTACAAGACATCTGAATTGAAGGGCATCACATTCCACTTCCAGAGCATGTGAACCCATGGTCCCACAGCCAAGGACATCCATCAATATTTGGAACCTCGTCCCCTGCACGTTTACACCCAGCTGAGTAAGAGATGGATAAACAGCAAACGTTTTCAGAGCTCCGAGAGAGGATATCTGGATGGTCTAAAGTCTGGTTTCTGTCTAGCCTCCAGAACTGGCATTGTTGAAATAATCCTTGAGATGACCCCAGTTGTCAAAAATCAAATAGGATTTGTAAAGTGCTTTAGGATCATTCTAGAAGAAAGGTGCTATAGAAATATAAGGTATTATTATTATTACTATAATAAGACAAGCTCCCCATGTCCCTTGGCGATAATGCAGCTCACTGGTAGGGATAAACTATGGAGCCAACGTGAACCAGATTATTGCCTCATAAAATGGGACACCTGCCCTATTATCCCTTAAATAATAAGTACATAAAACAAATTTGACTGTAATAATAAAACATAATGGTGAAATATTTATGGGTAATTTTTCAATGCAGCATACAAGGATTAAGCCATGCAATTTCTGTTGGCTTTTACAAGAGTTGCACTGTTAAATCCTCCCCATGAGGTCCAACAGAAACCGACCTGTAATATGTCTGTAAGTCTGCATAGTGTATGGTAAAATTAGAGGGAGATTTTAAAATATGATGAACAACCACAGATGCCACCCTTGCACTTAACCTCCAGTAGACAGAAAGGTAAAATGTACTTCCAGTAATCCAGTCGGCAGCGTGCTTATTAATAAGGAAAACATTCTAGTCAGGTCCATACTTCCGTAAAGGTGGATGCAGATAATGCAGTTGTGCAGGTATTAACAAGTGCAAATGGTTAATTAAGCCAACTCGAGAGCTTGCTTGCTGGGACTACATTCAATCACAGCAGTGACTAAAGAAACACAATTCAACCGTACCAATGCAAATTGGTCTTAGATCTCAGTTTGCAGATAAACCGTACTGAGTCCTTAATATAAACAATACCAAGTCCTTAATATGACAAACTAACAAATAATATGAAGAGTTACTTAAGGAACATCATCAGCTTACATTTTTTATGTCTCAGAATTTCTCACTTACCTCTCACCTTTTCTAAATTCTTGTAACTGAAAAAGCCACAGGGGAAAAAAAAAAAATATCCACATTTTCTGGTTGTTCATTTGGCAGAACACTGCAGATAAACAGGTTTCATAATTTCTTTCATTCAGTTATTTCCATATTCATTTCCCTGCTCTTCTGTGGGTTCACTTCTGATAGAGCAACAAAGACAAAAAATAATTTTTAAATAAGGAAGTGTCTTTCAAAGTAAGAAAATTTGTTAAAGGCATCTGAGGCAGCAGAACCTCTAACCTGTGCATACTTTCAATATACTTTAGATTTTAAGTTGTCAGGGTCACATTCTCAGTTTTTGAAAAGCACTCACGTCTGGCTCCTGAGACAGAGCCTGATTTAGTCTTTTATAGGCACATAGTACATGCTCTAATTAACCCAACTTAATTTTTGAGAGCAGTCCCAATGTCTAATAGCTATGATGCAATATTTAGCAGATTATATTGCTTATTATTTTATAAGACACCAGATAAAAATAAAGAGAATATCTGAATTGCACCTTTCTTTAGCCCTGTCTTCCAAATAATTGGGTTATTTTGATTTGCCTTTTTTTAAAGCAAGATCGGGTTATTTAAATTCTGGCTCATTTGCTGGTTTCATATCACTGGCACTTTTCCAAGCAAAAGAAAACACCTAGTGTTTTCCATATATGTTCCTAGCCACTTGTGAGCGTAGCCTTGAGTATACAGGCGAGCGGTACAGTCACAAACCCCCACGCGAGGGCTCTTCCCACAGCCCCGAGTTTGAGTTTGCATGTGTGCACACTTGCACGATTACCATCGCTGCCATCCCGCTACTGCAGTCGTTGCCTGCACCTATTGTGTGCATTTTGGCACATGCATATTCACATACGCGGCTCTAACACAAAGTCAATTGTACGCCGGCAGAGCTGATATAGATGTACACACGACGCGCGTGTGTGCACGTGCGTGAAAATCTATTCATGCCTTTCTCTTTTGGTGCGCTACCTCACTGCTTGAAGAGTTTCTGTGTTTTCTCTTTGTATCATTCCGGCTCCAAGTACTAAAAGCCACATCCTGTTATGTTTGGTTGCTAGGTGGAGAAACGTTATCATGGGCTTCAGCAATAATTTATCCATAGAGCTAGAGGAGCTGTCATGTACTTCTGACAGTGAGCTGCAGCACTTTATCAGCTTGCCTGTAAATCAACCGTGTGTGGGTGAAGATGCCAGCAATGTTTGATCTCTCTCAGACACTCTAATAATCTGCTTTTGTCTGATTGATTCCTTCACATCACCAAGCACATTGCAACTGAGAGTGGAGTGCCCTCTGTTTATCTCCGTTGGTCATCTGCTTGAGGGCAACAGGGCAGAAAATGCTGTTCTCGCTGAGATGTAAGAGTTTTTTGGAATTAGGGGCTTTACATCGTATCCTGGAGCAGGTTTAGTCCAGTAAATCAATGATAGCAGAATTGAATGCACCATAAATACCTCAAACCGTATCTCTTACAAGAATGTAAGAGTAATTCATAGAAACAGGAAAGGTAACTTTGCTGGAAAGAATTACGACCCCTACAAGCTCAAGACATGCAGGTCTTTTACGGCCTGTGTTTACATCTACCCTCTTGAACTTTGGGAAGAAATGCACTGCACACTGGCATTTGGTTCCAGGCAGTTCAGAGATAATATTGAGCCGAGCAGGACGCTGTCAGAATTGATCACTGCCTCTCAATCCAAAACCCAACTTTTTCTAACTTTCTGTCAAATTCTGTTTCACGCAGGAGATGCCAATACACCATGTCATGCTCTGCACCGCCCTGAAGTGGAGCACACCACCTGGTGTTGTGCGATGCCTTTCTGCCAAAAACACACGTAAAAGGATGCAACCTAATGAGCAGCCGAAACCCCTCTAGGAGGAGGGGGAAGCGTATGCCCATTCCAATGGATAAATAGATCTGACTTGGTTTTGTTTTGTACATCATACTGTTCCCCCAGTTGAAAATCAAGAGCTTATTATCAGTCGGAGCCTGGCAGCAACTCATTGTGCGGTGACCTGGGATCAGCAGCAGACTTGGATTCCTGACCTCTGTGAAAGCTGAGGTCAGAAGATATTGTGGATGTGATTGACTAAATCCCATCAGGGGAAGCATTTCGTTGTAGCATCCCCTCTCTGGGTCACAGTGGGATGGCACAGGCAGCAGGATATTTGGGGAACGCACTAATTTCAACCCAGTACACTAAGGGAAAAGGATGGTGTTTCATAGCGCCGCTGAATGCCAAAAAAGGGTGAAAATTCACACTGCATAATGTATTTGTAATTGTGCTTAAGGCAACGAGAAATTCATGAAACAAATCTGGCATACAGTGCAGGCCTTTGTGGATTCTGGAGGGGCAGTTACATCTCCTCCGGATTTATTGCATCGAGTAGTGGTGCTTCAAGACAGAGTGGATCCACTGCGTCTTCCTTGGCCCATCACAAGGATTTCCCCAAACTGTTATATAAATTGTTATGGAGATTAGTTTCATGGTGAGAAGGCAGTCCCTTACTGTTCCCCAGCTGGCTGACCACATAGGCAACACCTTTTATGTGCAGCAGAGGGGCCTGTACTGCTTCTCCACATTTAATAAC